>NW_016804554.1:1639259-1700305 GCF_001698545.2 Rhinopithecus bieti | reverse complement strand
GCACTATTCACAATAGCAAAGACTTGGAATCAACCCAAATGTCCATCTGTGACAGACTGGATTAAGAAAATGTGGCACATATACACCATGGAATACTATGCAGCCATAAAAAAGGATGAGTTTGCATCCTTTGTAGGGACATGGATGCAGCTGGAAACCATCATTCTTAGCAAACTATCACAAGAACAGAAAACCAAACACTGCATGTTCTCATTCATAGGTGGGAACTGAACAATGAGATCACTTGGACTCGGGAAGGGGAACATCACAAACCGGGGCCTATCATGGGGAGGGGGGAGGGGGGAGGGATTGCATTGGGAGTTATATCCGATATAAATGACGAATTGATGAGTGCTGACGAGTTGATGGGTGCAGCACGCCAACATGGCACAAGTACACATATGTAACAAACCTGCACGTTATGCACATGTACCCTAGAACTTAAAAGTATAATAATAATAAAAAAAAATTTGGATATTAACTCCTTAACAGATGCAGGATTTGCAAATATTTTCACGCATTCCATATTGTTTTCATTACTGTGCAGAAGCTTTTAGTTTGATGCAATCTTTGTCTATTTTTACTCTCGTTGCCTGTGTTCATTTTGAGATCATGTACAAAAATAATTGTCAAGACTATTGTTAAGAAGTATTTCCTGTGTTTTCTTCTAATTGTTTCACAGTTTCAGGTTCTGGATTTAAGGCTTTAATTCATTTTGAGCTGATTTTTGTACATGGTGTGAGTAATAGGTTGAATTTCATTCTTTTGGATGTGCATATCCAGTTTTTATATCACTATTTATAGAAGAAAGTGTGTTTTTCCCATTGTATGTCCTTGCAAACTTTGTCAAAGATATACCATAAATCACAGATTTCTTGACTCTCTATTCTGTTCCATTGGTCTATATACTTCTTTTTATGCCAGTATTTTGAAGTCAAGTGGTATAACGCCTCCAGTTTTGTTTTTAATTTTTTTTTTTTTTTTCACTTTAAGTTCTGGGATACATGTGCACAATGTGCAGGTTTGTTACATAGGAATACATGTGCCATGATAGTTTGCTGCACCTATCAACCCATCACCTACGTTTTAAGCCCCACATGCATTAGCTATTTGTCCTGATGTTCTCCCTTCCCTCACCAGCCACCCTTCCAACAGGCCCTGGTGTGTGTTGTTCCCCTCCTCGTGTCCATGTGTTCTCACTGTTCAACTCCCACTTATGAGTGAGAACATGTCGTGTTTGGTTTTCTGTTTGTGTTAGTTTGCTGAGGATGATGGCTTCCAGCTTCATTCATGTCCCCGCAAAGGACATCATCTCATTCCTTTTTATGGCTGCATAGTACTCTGTGGTGTATATGTACCACATTTTCTTTATCCAGTCTATCACTGATGGGTATCTGGGTTGGTTCCATGTGTTTGCTATTGTGAATAGTGCTGCAATATGTGTGCATGTATCTTTATAACAGAATGATTTATATTCCTTTGGGTATATACCCAGTAATGGGATTGCTGGGTCAAATGGTATTTCTGGTTCTAGGTCCTTGAGGAATTGCCACACTGTCTTCCACAAAGGTTGAACTAATTTACCTTCCCACCAACAGTGTAAAAGTATTCCTATTTCTCCACAGCCTCATTAGCTTCTGTTGTTTCTTGACTTTTTAGTAACTGCCATTCTGACTGGCGTGAGATGGTATCTCATCGTAGTTTTGATTTGTATTTCTCTAATGACCAGTGATGTTGAGCTTTTATTCATATGTCTTTGGCCACATCAATGTCTTCTTTTGAGAAGTGTCTGTTCATATCTTTTGCCCACTTTTTGATGGGTTGTCTTTTTCATGTAAATTTCTTTGAGTTCCTTGTAAATTCTGGATATTAGACCTTTGTTGGATAGGAAGATTGCAAAATGGATGAAGATTTTCACCCATTCTGTAGGCTGCCTGTTCACTCTGATGATAGTTTCTTTTGCTGTGCAGAGGGTCTTCAGTTTAATTAGATCCCATCAGATCCCATTTGTCAATTTTAGTTTTTGTTGTAATTAATTGCTTTTGGCAATTTCATCATAAAATCTTAGCCCATGCCTATGTCCTGAATGGTATTGCCTAGGTTTTCTTCTAGGGTTTTTATGGTTTTGGGTTTCACATTTAAGTCTTAGATCCATCCTGAGTTAATTTTTGTATAAGGTGTAAGGGCCAGCCAGTTTTCCCAGCACCATTTACTAAATACGGACTCTCTCCCCATTGCTTGTTTTTGTCTGGTTTTTTGAAAATCAGATGGTTGTAGATGTATGGCTTTATTTCTGAGGTCTCTATTCTGTTCCATTGGTCTACATGTCTGTTTTGGTACCAGTATCATGCTGTTTTGGTTACTGTAGCCTTTTAGTGTAGTTAGAAGTCAGGTAGTGTGATGTCTCTTTTTGTTCTTTTTGCTTATGATTGTCTTGGCTATACGGGTGCCTTTTGGTTCCATATAAATTTTAAAGTTTTTTTTTTTTTCTTTTTTCTAATTTTGTGAAGAATGTGAATGGTAGTTTGATGGGAATAGCATTCAATCTGTAAATTACTTTGGGCAGTATGGCCATTTTCACGATATTGATTCTTCCTATCCATGAGGATGGAATGTTTTTTCCATTTGTTTGTGTCCTCTCTTATTTGCTTGAACGGTGGTTTGTAGTTCTCCTTGCAAAGGTCCATCATGTCTGATATGGTTTGGTGCTGTGTCTCCAGCCAAATCTCATCTTGTAGCTCCGATAATTCACACATGCTGGGGGAGGGAGCCAGTAGGTGATGACTGAATTATGGCGGTGAGTCTCTCCTGTGCTGTTCTTGTGGTACTGAATGGGTCTCACAAGATCTGATGTGTTTTAAAATGGGAGTTGCCCTGCACAAGCTTTTTGCCTGCTGCCATCCACGTAAGATGTGACTTGCTCCTCCTTGCCTTCCACCAAGATTGTGAGGCCTGCCCAGCTATGTGGAACTGTAAGTCCAGTAAACCTCTTTCTTTTGTGAATTGCTCAGTCTGGAGTATGTCTTTATCAAGCAGTGTGAAAATGGACTAATGAAGTAAATTGGTACTAGTAGAGGGAGGCATCGCTGAAAAGATACCTGAAAATATGGAAGCAACATTGGAACTGGGTGCTAGGCAGAGGCTGGAGCAGTTTGGAGGGCTCAGAAGAAGATAGGAATATGTGGGAAAGTTTGGAACTTCCTAGAGACTTCTGAATGGCTTTGACAAAAATGCTGACAGTGATATGAACAATAAGGTCCAGGCTGAGGTGGTCTCAGATGGAGATGAAGAACTTGTTGGGAATCTAATGATCATGTGTTTTGGGGTTGATCTTCTTGTGGAGTATCTTAGCGGGGTTCTCTATATTTCCTAATTTGAATCTTGGCCTGTCTTGTTAGGTTGGGGAAGTTCTCCTTAAGTGTGTTTTCCAACTTGGTTCCACTCTCCTCATCTCTTTCAGGTACTCCAATCAGTTGTAGGTTCAGTCTTTTTACATAGTCCCATATTTCTCAGAGGTTTTGTTGATTCCTTTTCATTCTTTTTCCTCTAATCTTGTCTATCTGCCTTATTTCAGCAAGATAGTCTTCAATCTCTAATATTCTTTCTTCTGCTTGATTGACTTGGATATTGATATTGTGCATGCTTCACAAAGTTCTCGTGCTGTGTTTTTCAGCTCCATCAGATCATTTATATTCCTCTTTAAACTGGTTATGCTAGTTAGCATCTCCTGCAGCCTTTTATCAAGGTTCTTAGCTTCTTTGCATTGGGTTAGAACATGAGCTTTTACCTCAGCAAAGTTTGTTCTTGCCCACCTTCTGAAGTCTACTTCTGTCAATTCATCCATCTCATCCTCCATCCAGTACTGCACCCTTGCTGGGGAGGTGTTGCAATTACTTGGAAAATAGGCACTCTGGTCTTTTGAGTTTTCAGCATTTTTTTTTTCATTGATTCTTTCTCATCTTCATGGATTTGTCTGGTTTCTGTCTTTGAGGCTGCTGACCCCTGGATGAGGTTTTTGTGGGGACTTTTGTTGTTGATGCTGTTGTTGCTGTTTTTCCTTTCAGCAGTCAGATCCCTTTTCTGTAGGCCTCCTGTGGTTTGCTGGTGGCTCACTTCAGGCCTTAGTCATCTGTTTTGCTTCCGTGCCTGGAGATGTCACTCAAGGAAGCTGGAGAACAGCAAAGATGGGTGCCTGCTCCTTCTTCTGGGAATCTCAGACCTTGAGGGTCACTGACCTGATGCCAGTAGGAATGCTCCTGTATAGGGTGTCTGACAATCCCTGTTGGGGTGGTCTCACCCAGTTGGGTGGCATGGGAAGCAGGACCCATTTAACAAAGCAATTTTGCTGTTCCTTAATGGAGGGGGTGTGCTGTGCTGAAGGAATACCCACTCGTCTGGGCTGCCTGGATTCCTCAAAGCTAGCAGGAGGAAAGACTAAGTCTGTTGGTCTACGAAGATTATGGCCACCCCTTCCAATAGGGGCCCACAGAGGTCAGAGTTCTGTCCGTGAGCCCTGGGCTGGAGTTGTTGGAGTTCCTGCAGGGAGGTCCCGCCCAGGGAGGAGGGATGTATCAGGGTCTGGCCTGAAGAGGCAATCTGGCAGTGGTCTCCCACAACTGGTGTCCTGGGCTGTGGGGATACCTCTTGGGTCCAGCCATCCAGTCTCCCTGGCTCCAGCAGGGTAAGTGCAGCCTGGAGCTACAGTGATGGCTGCTGCCTTTCCCCACAAGGAGCTTAGTGTGTTAGGTAGCTAGCAGCCACAGTGTTGGCTGCCACCCCTCCCCCAAGGAGCTCAGATGGCTTAGACCACAGGCAGCCACTGCAGTGGCAATAGCTGCCCCTCCCCTCAGGAACTCAGCAGGCAGATTCTAGCTGAGTGGTTGTTGAGAATCTGCATGGCTCTGTCATTGGAACCCAAGGCCCTGGTGGTGTTGTACAGTTCCGTGGAAAAAGGATGGTTCACCAGGCTTGGTAGCATGCTCACTCACTGCCTTTCTTGGTTGGGGATGAGGGCTCCCCAGTCCCGTGTGGCTCTGAGGTGGGCCGCCGCACTACACAGCTCTTCCTTCATCTCCATGGGTCATGCCAGCTACCTAGTCAGTCCTGATGACAGAACCTGGATACCTCATTTGCCACTGCAGGATTCGGATGCTATTTTGGTTCTTTTCAATTGGTGCCTCCAATTGCTGCTGCTTCTAGTCGGCCATCCTGGCCTCACTAATCCCAGCTATGTTCTTTTTGCTTAAGACTAATTTGACTATTCATTCTCTTGTGGTCCCACTCAAATTTTAGAATTGTTGTTTCTATTTCTGTGAAAAATGCTGTTGAAATTTTGACAGGGATTGCACTGAATTTATCAAGCACTTTGTGGTATCTGAACTTTTAAATATTCTTCCAATCCATGAACATGGGATACTTTTTCATCTGCACATTCTTCAATTTCTTTATTCAATGTTTTATAGATTTCAGTATACAGAACTTTCACCTCCAAAGTATTTTTTGCATTATTGTAAACAGGATTTCCTTGATTTGTTTTTCAGATGGTTGTTAGTGCATAGAAACAATAATGATTTTTGTACATTGAGTTTGTATCCTGTAACTGTATTAAATTTATTAGTTCAAACAGCTTTTGGTGGGTCTTTAGGATTTTCTATATATGGGATCATGCCATTTGCAAACAAATAATTTTACTTCCTCCATTCTGATTTGGATGTCTTTTTCTTTTTCTTGCATAATTGCTCTAGCTAAGACTTCTAATACAGTTGTTTCTTGACATCCGCAGGAGATTGGCTTCAGGACCCCTCAAGGATAACAAAAATCTGTGGATGTTCAAGTCTCTTATATAAAATGGCACAGTATTTGCAAATACCTATACATATCCTCCTGTATAATTTAATTTTTAGATTACTTATAACTAATACAATGTAAATCTTAAATAGGTTTTTTTTGTATTTTTATTGTATATTATTGTTTAAATATTTTTCATCTATGATTGGTTGAGTCCATGGATGCAAAACCTGCAGCTATGGAGAAACAATGGTACTGTATTGAATAGTAGTGGTGAGGGTGGGCACCATTGTCTTCTTCCTGATCTTACAGTAAAAGTTTTCAGATTTTCACTAGAGTATGATGTTAGCTTTGGCTTATCATACACGACCTTTATTATGTTGAGGTACATTCTTTCTATACCTAATTTGTTGAAAGATGTTATCAGGAAAAAATATTTATGTCAAATGCTGTTTCTGCATTGATTGAGATGATCATAAAACTTCATCCTTCAATTCTATTCATGTGGTGTATCACATTTATTAATTTGTGTATATTGAGACACATTTTTGCATATCAGGGATAATTTTCATTTGTTCATGGTGTATAATCCTTTTAATGTATTATTAGAATCAATTTGCTAGTATTTTGTTGTGAATACTTGCATCTATGTTCATCAGGAATATTGGCCCATAATTTTCTTTCCTTGTAGTTTCCTTATCCAGCTTTGGTATCAAGGTAACAGTTTTGCACAATGAGTATGGAAATGTTTCTTACTTTTCAATTTTTTGCAAGAGTTTGAGAAGGATTGGTGTTAATTCTTCATTAAATGTTTGGTGGAATTCCCCAATGGAGTCATCAGGTTTTGGTCTTTTCTTTGCTGGAAGGGTTTTTGATTACTGACTCAATCTCTTTACTTGTTACATGGCTCTGTTCAGACTTTCTGTTTCTTCATGATCCAATCTTGGTAGTTTGTATATTCCCAAGAATTTATCAATTTCTTCTAGGTTATCCAATTTGTTGGCATATAATTGCTCACAGTTGAGTCTTATGCTCCTTTCTATTTTGCTGATATCAGTGATACTTATTCTTACACTTATAATTTTAAATCTTTTCTCTTTTTTCTTAGTCTCACTAAAGGCTTATCCATTTTGTTTATCTTTTCGAAACACTAACTCTTCATTTCATTGACATTTACTATTTTTCTAGTCTCTATTATGCTTATCTCTGCTCTGTCATTTATCTCCTTTTTTTTCTGCTTTGTGCTTAAGTTCTTTTTCTAGTCCTTGAGGTATAGAGTCAGGTTATTTCTTTAAAAAGAATGCTATAACCTACTCTCTTAGAACTGCTTTTGCTCTATAAGGTCTGATTATTTTGTTTCCCTTTTGTCTCAAGATATTTTTACATTTCAGTATTGCATTCTTTTTTGACCCATTGGTTGTTCAGGAGTTATTTGTTTAATTTCTACATACTTGCACGTTCTTCAGTTTTCCCCATTTTGGATTTCTAGTTTCATACCACTGGAGTCAAAAAAGATACTTGATATACTTTTGATATCTTCCTAAATTCATTAACACTTGCTTTGTGGCTTAACATGACCTACCCTGGAGACCGTCCTGTATGCACTTGAAAGGAATGTGTATTCTGCTACTAATGAATAGGAATGTTCTGCATACACTGTTAGGTCCAATTGGTCTATAGTGCTGTTCAAGTCTGCTATTTCCATGTTGATTTTCTGCCTGGATGATCTATCCATTAGTGAAAGTAGGGCATTAAAGTCTCCAACTATTATTGTATTGCTATTTCTTCATTAATTCTGTTACTATTTGCTTTATATATTTAGGTGTTCCAATGTTGGGTGCATATATATATTTACAATTCTAGTATCTTCCTGATGAATTGACCCCTTTATCATTATATAATAACCTTGTCTTTTGTGAAAGCTTTGGACTTAAAGTCTATTTTGTGTGATGTAAGTGTAGCCACTGCGCTCTCTTTTGAGTACCATTTGCATGGAATATCTTTTTCCATCCTGTCACTTTTAGTCTATATGCATCCTTAATCTGAAGTCTCCTCTAGTCACCATATAGTTAGAGCTTGTTTTTCTTAATCCATTCAGTCACTCTTTTGATGGAAGAATTTAATGCATTTAAAGTAATTACTGATAGTTATGGATGTACTACTGCTATTTTGTTCATTGTTTTCACTGTTTTGTAGGTCCTTTTCCCTCTCTTCCTCTTTCTGTCTTCCTTTGTGATATAACAATGTCTTGTGGCAGTACACTGTGACGCCTTTCTCTTTATCTTTTGTATATCTACTACAGGTTTTTTCTTTGTGGTTACCATGATGCTCATCTAAAACATCTTATAGTTACATAAGTCTATGTTAAGCTGACAACAACTTAATTCTGATTACATACAAAAACTTTACACTTTTTAAATTTCTTCTCTCCCCATGTTTTGTTATTAATATCACAGTGTCGTTAGATAACATGTATCCATTAACACGTTACTGTAGCTAGTTTATGAAATATTTTTGTCTTTTAACTTTCATTCTAGAGTTAAAAGCAATTTACACACCACCATTACAGTATTCTGAATTTGACTATGTTCTTACCTTTACATTAAGTTTAATACTTTAATATGTTTTCATGTTGTTAACTAGCATCTTTTATTTCAACTTAAAGAACTCCCATTAGAATTTTCTGTGAGACAGGTCTAGTATGTCAAATTCCCACACCGCTTTTTTTCTGGGCAAGTCTTTGAAAACTCTTCTACACTTATGAAGAACAGCCTTGTTTGGTATAGGATTTTTGGTTGAGTTTCTTTGGCTAAATATATCATTCCACTCTCCTGGTTTGCAAGGTATCTGCTGATAGTTTTATAAAGGTTCTTTTGCATGTAATAAGTTATTTTTCTGTTGCTGCTTTAAAAGTTTGAGAACTTGAAACTTTTCAAGTTCAATGTTTCAGGGAAGATTTCTTTATACTTCATCTATGTGGGGTTCCTTGGGATTCCTAGACATGGATGTTCATTTCAGTCTCCAGATTTGGGAAGTTTTCTGTCTTTGTCTTTAATAAGCTTTCTTCCTTTTTCTCCGTCTCTGCTTCTTCTAGAATTCCCATAATGCACATTTTTGTTTACTTGATGGCATCTCAAAGGCCCATAAGCTTTCTTCACTTTTGTTTCCTCTAACAAGTCAATTTCAAAGGCTCTATCTTTGAGCTTGTTGATTCTTTATTTTGCTTGATCAAGTATGCTCTTGAAGTTTTTTATGGAATTTGTCAGTGCAGTTACTGTCTTTTTGAGCTCTAAAGTTTAATTTTAAATATCCTTTCTCTCTAACTTCTCAATTTCTTCATGTAAATTGTCTGATTTTGGTTGGTTGTCTGTGCCCTCTTGTAGCTCACTGGGCTTGTTTTAGATAATTGTTTTGAATTATTTCTCAGGCAGTTTTTAGATGGCCATTTCTTTATGGTCATTTACTGGTGCTTTTTGTTGTTGTTGTTCTTCTGGTAGCATCCTGTTTCCCTGATTATTCATGATTCTTGCAGTCTGTGTTGGCATCTGCACATTAAAAAAAGTAGGCACCTCTTCCAGTCTTCATAGACTGGCTTTGGCAGAGAAAGTCCTTCACCAGTCTGCCAGTCCAGAGGTCCATGGTGGGCAATCTAGTGGGATCCTTATGGGGGGTTGGCCTGATATCTGGGTCTTCAGGGGCCAGCCTGCCTCTGGAGTCTACTGGGGAAGACCT
Organism: Rhinopithecus bieti; assembly: GCF_001698545.2. Taxonomy (NCBI): domain Eukaryota; kingdom Metazoa; phylum Chordata; class Mammalia; order Primates; family Cercopithecidae; genus Rhinopithecus; species Rhinopithecus bieti. Next base: position 1,690,786 of record NW_016804554.1, on the reverse strand, counting down.
GGACCCTGAGCCACAGGGACTGGCCTGGAGCCTGGAACTGTGAATGCCTACCTGAAGTACATTTTAAAGTGTACATTTCAGTAGATTTTAGTATATTCAAAGTTATGAAATCATCGCTACTAAGTTTAGAACACTGTTGTCACCACAAAAAGAAACCCCATACCAATTAGCACTGTGTAGCCATGTTTCTCCTTTGTAGGAAAGATGTGCATAACTTTGCAGCAACTGTTAAGATCTAATGCTCAGTTCATCATGTTTTCCTTCCCTTGTCATGATGACCTGTTATTCCAGAGATGGGGAACCATGGCCCCACATCTAGAAGTGGTGATGAAAATGCAGACAAGCCCTTGATGAACAAAGAGAAATACGTGGGGGAGTCCAAGAAATAAAGCTTTGTTAAGTTACTAAGATTTTGGCAGTGGTTTGCAGACACAGAATAATCTAGCCTAACATGATTACTAAACACAGGATAAAAGTCTGTTTAATGAGAAACTACTTAGAAGCAAAAATCAAAAAAAAAAAAAAAATGTTTAGAGTTGGTTATTTTAAAATGACTCAATACTAATCACCTTCTTGAAATGGGGGGAAAAGAGGCTGATTTTGAGTCAGATAATCATTAAAAGAAGTTACTTCATTTGAACTAAGAAAAAGCCACTTACATTTATCAAAAAGATGTTCTAATATGACTCTCTTCTAAACTTTGTTCTGCTGAGGAAAGCAGGATAGGTAGCACTGTTTGATACAATTATGTTTTAAAAAAATTTTTTTTTTCTTCCTGGAATTCTGTTTGAAGTTTATTTGGTCTGTGGTATAAGATGAGGTCCTAGATTCACACCCTACACTAAACACTTTTCCTTTCGCCTATATTAAACATAATCTTTCTTCTTAAATGAGTAATCAGAATACCCCAGGTCTCCAATTTTGATATCACATTACTGTTCAGTATGGTTGTGAAATAAAATATGTGAGATATTCTGTAGTGATCTTAAGACAGACTGTATTCATTACCAATGCTACAGGCCTAGTTTACATTTTTATTATTCATCATCACTGCAAAGTCCTCTCAACTAATCTCCATGTCTTGTTTTCTCCTCTTCTAACCTATTCTTTATTAGTTGCCAGATTAAACTTCCAAAAACACAGTTCTGATTATGACACTTTCTTATACAAAGTTTTTGCTCTCAGAAAAGAAATAATTTAGCCAGGCATTTGTATTATTGCTAGAGCTACAGTAACAAAGTCCCACAAACTGGATGCCTGAAATAACAGAATTTTATTGTCTCACAGTTCTGGAGGCAAACGCCTGAGATAAGGTATTGACAGGATTGGTCTTCTGAGGAATGAGGAAAAATGTATTCAATGCCTCTCCCCTAATTTCTGGTGGTTTTCTGGCAATCTTTGCCATTTCTTGGCTTACAGAAGCATATTAAACTCTGCCTTTATCTTCACATGGCATTCTCCTTGAGTCTGTATTCAAATTTCCCCTTTTATCAGAACACCAGTAATACTGTATTAGAACCCACCCTATTGAAATATGATCTCATCTTAACTAACTACAACTGCAACAACCTCATTTCCAAATAAGATCACATTTTGAAGTCTTGGGGGTTAAGACTTCAACACAAGTTTTGGGAGGGACACATATCAATCTTTAATAATATTCAAAGGTCTCCTTAAGGCTTCCTACTTACCTTTTCAGCTTTATCCCTCATCTTGCTTCTTTATTTTATATCCGAGGAAGTGTAGACAACAAGAAGCCCTGCCCTTTTATGAACTATTACAATACTTTTCCATTTCTGTGTATTACGTCTCCCCTAATTCTTTTGTATCCATTTACCAAATCTTAAACATTCTTCAAAGTCAAGCTTAAATGATCCTTCTTCCATAATGATAAACACAAATTTCCTATGTAAAAACAACTTCTCTCTTTTTTGCCTCCCTAAGTACATTATCTACACCTGTCTTCTGCAATTTAGCATGCCTTAACTTGTGTTGTACATGGCTTACACAGTTTATTACTTACCAGACAGTAAGTCCTTTATAAGAATGAGGTACACATTTGACTCATCTTTTACTTCCCACAGTTCTTTTCACAGTGCTTTAGAATATTTATTGAACAATATTTATTCTATATTTATGAATATCATAGAAATTACATTTTAAAATCTTGACACTGGTTATTTCATGTTTTTTGATTGCAGAAAAAAATTCTTAATGGACACTTTTGTTGTTGTTGTTTAGACAGGTCTTGCCTTGTCACCCAGGCTGGAGAGCAGTGGCATGAGCACGGCTCACTGCAGCCTGGGGTCAAGCAATGCTCGTATTTCAGCCTCCTGAGTATCTGGGACCGCAGGCATGTGCCACCACAGCCGGCTAATTTTTAAACATTTTTTGAAGAGATGGGGAATCCCTGTGTTGCCCAGGCTGGTCTCAAACTCCTGGGGTCAAGTGATCGTCCTGCCTTGGCTTCCCAAAGTGCTGGGATTACAGGTGTGGGCCACCGTGCCTGGCTGATGGTTTAATCTTTAATATATAGTATGAAAATAAACAAATGCTTCCCAACCAATACATAGTTTCAGACCCTAATCCTGACCCTATCTAACCAATTAGATAATTTGAAATTACCAATATCCTGTGAAAGCTCATTAAATAATCCTATATTTTTTCATACAATCTTGTTTTTAGAAGTTCTAATGAAACAGAAAGCAGCTTCATTTCATTCATTGTTACAGTTGATTCAATATTTATAAATTCCACTCAAGGTAGTTCAAACTTACTGTTTAAAAGGTAGAGAATTTCAGAAAATTTAAAACTGAGAAACGGTACCAAAACCATACAAAGGTTTGAGAGATTTGGGCTGGAATTTATTTCCTAAGAAGTAGGGGTGCTTTGCCTGTTCTCTTTTTAGAAGAAGAAGTGAATTCTATATATTACATGTTCCTTTGCCTTCATATATATGTATACTGATATTCAAATGTGGCACAATTTTAGATAATAACTATAAAATAAACCTTCAGAAATTAGTCATTAAGAATGTGTCAAGATACTTCTTCTATACAACTTTTTTAATGAATATCATTAAGAATTTATACATTCTAAACAAGCACTTTAAATAAATTTTGGTATTTACTAACTTAAGTATTCAAGAACCTGGTTTGAAGAGTCCAACAGACTGAAAGTCTGCTTTTCAAGAGTACTATGATCGTCTATCAATGGAGAGATTTTCGTATTTCTATATTCTAATAGTTCACGATCCTTGCTTGATGTCAGTAATTCATTATCAACTATACCAATAGTTGCATCTTCCACCAGAATATTTGCTTGATATGCTCCAACCGGAATTTCAGGTAATCCAGTGTAGTCATGATCTGCCACTACTGATCCTTGCAAGAGATAAAGACTTTCTGAAAGAAGAAAAATCATAATTTGACTTTTAGAATTATAATTAAGCATATTTTTTAATTAAACAATTTTAAGTGATGAATAAAATCCCAGGTAATAAAAATTAACTATCAAGATTAACTTCTAGGGAGTTCTATGGTCTACTAAATAAATATGAATGTCAAATAATAAAAAAAAAATGATATATACATTTGACAGTTCATACATAAAAAATGCAGGAAAGGTCAAGGATTTTAAAACTGCCATTTTTCTATTCCCTCGACCTGTCTTTGGTAGATATGTATGTATGGGGAACACGGGATAGGAGTGAGAATTATGGTATAGATTAAACATAAAATTATAAGGCTGTGCACAGTGCCTGACGCCTGTAATCTTAGCACTGCAAAGCCAAAGCCAGTGGATTGCTTAAACCCAGGAGTTCAAGATCAGCCTGGCCAACACGGCAGGAAAAAACAACAACAACAACAACAACAACAACAACAACAACAAAACACTCGTCTCTACAAAAAATACAAAAAAAATAGCAAGGTGTGGTTGAGGGTGTCTGTGGTCCTAGCTACTTAGGAGGCTGAGGTGGAAGGATCACTTGAGCCTGGGAGATTGAGGTTGCAGTGAGCCATGATGGCACCACTGCACTCTAGTATGGGTGACAGACTAAGACCCTATCTCAAAAAAATAAATAAATAAAAAATAAAACTATTTTTGATAATGTTATCCTTAATATGCTTCTGTAGAGCATTTCTGGGTGAATTAATAGGGTCATAAAATTATTTTAACAAATATAATCATTAAATCCTTGCATTTACAACTTAACATAATTTTCCAATCTTTATAAAACCCATATCGGAAAAATAATATCAAATTGTTACAGTATGAAGTTAAAAACAACATGCCAACTCAGGCTTATGTGATAATGTGTAAGAAAGTAGGCTGCAATGGAGTAGTGTAAAAAGCTTAGCTTATTTAAATCTAATTTGATACCAAAATTCTTAGGAACTTTTGAGGCCTACCTAAGCCATACTGAAGTGCTGACAGGGAGTCTTCCTTGTCAGTCTTTTATTGTACGTTGAGAAAATATATCATCATCATCAAGAAAAAAATATTTAAAATGAATGTTAAACTGATGGCAAATCTTCTATATACAGACTAATATGTATAAAAGGATTACTCCCTATCTGGTATTTCAATTCATTACTATAAGAAACTCTTTTACCAAAGCTGATTAACTTCCTGGACCCCTGCCTTCTCTTTCTAAATGTTCCCCCAAAACATCAGAATATAGATATAGATATATTTATCTTTATTTACTTATCATTCATTCATTCATTCATTCATGGTCTTGCTCTGTCACCAAGGCTGGAGTGCAATGGCATGATCACAGCTCACTGCATCGTTGACCTTCTGGGCTCAAGTGATCCTCTCACCTCAGCCTCCCGAGTAGCTGAGACTATAGGCACATGGCGCCATGCCTGGCTAATTGTGTTGCCTAGGTTGGTCTCCTGAAGATGTTAATGGGTTAAGGAGCTCTCAAATTTTAAGATCAAAAAAGCGAAAGGAAGATTAAATGCCTGTTTAGATTAGAGACCAATGTCTCAGAACAGATGAGTTTGCTAGTATATTAAGTGTCTCAGAACAGATGAATTTGCCAGTATTTTTGAAAATCAATCCTACTCTACTCATCCTCATAACATTATTACAAATAGCTCACTGAACCTATTTCAATCCCAGAAGTTCATGCATTTAACAACTTTCAATTTACAAACTTTAATAGATCACACAAAGCTATTTATCTCTACCAAAAGATGGCATAAGTGGGCTTGGGCTCATATGGTCATTTATTCTGCCCATAATTCTGAAAGACAAAAAAAAAAAAAATCATGCAGCTGGGCAGTGGCTCATGCCTGTAATCCCAGCACTTTGGGAAGCCGATGTGGGCAGATCACTTGAGGTCAGGAGTTAGAGACCAACCTGGCTAACACGGCGAAACCCCGTCTCTACTAAAAATACAAAAACAGGCATGGTGGCATGTGCCTGTAAACCCAGTTACTCGGGAGGCTTAGGTGAATCGCTTGAACCCAGGAGGTGGAGACGGCAGTAAGGTGAGATCGCACCACTGCACTCCAGCCTAGGCGACAGAGCGAGACTCTCTCTCAATAACAACAAAAAATTATGCAACACATGAGATGTGCTATACCCAATAGCAGCAAGAGGGAAGAAAACATGATCAATAAAATTGAAACACTTTCAGAGTATGTTGCTAGAGGTTTAACATCAAAGTTTGCAACTACCCTACTGTTAATACTAGAAAAGGCTAGGAAGTAGTTTATAAGAGAACTTTAAAAGGTTAGGTAGGGTAAAAGTGTTGCTGATGAAATTTTCTACTAAGTCATGGAGAATTCCATAGGTTCAAGGCCTGTACACTCCTGCAAAGTTATCAGTGATGGCAGATACCATAGGCATTTAAGAAATGTCCAAAGACTCTTTCAGAGGATTAACTGGGAGGTTTTCTGTCTGTAAAAGTTTTTCCATACAGATGAAGTAGGACTATTTTAGAAAAATATGTCTAGTAAACATATGTCAATAGGGAAAAAATACGCCTAGATGTAAAGCTCTTAGAAATTATCATTTTAATTTGCTGAAATGGATTCAGAGACCTTGAACTTGAGTACCTCCTAGTTACACTGGTTAGAAACAAATGGACATTAACAACCTCACTTGATTTTAAGAGGAGAGCTTTTGTATGTAAGTAAAATAAGACACACACACACACACACACACACTTTTTCTTGTAAAAAAATTAATCTTTAAAGTAACTTTTTGTAATAAAACTGTAGAGAACAAGGACTACACTCAGCAAATTCTACATAAATCACTTTATACACAATAGAAAACTACTCTGAATATGTCAAAGGCCTGCTTGTTTAGAAAAAAATTTCTCATTCATTTGCAAGGTTAAATATGTTTCAACTCCTACTATGGTCTAAATCTACTGGAGGTAAGAGAAATGCTCTTTAATTTCAATAAAGATAATCAGAAAAGAGACTCTTGGGGCCTTACATGTTGAACAAATAATATTTTGGATACACTGGGCTATATAAAATATATTATTAAGGTTATTTTCACTTATTTCTATACTTTTCAAAATGTGGCTACTAGAAAATTTTAAATTACATAGCTCTTGTATTATTATTCATCTGTTGGACAACACTAATCTAAAACAATCCTGAGTGAGGGATATAGAAAAGAACATGATTAAACTTTTGCCCTCAAAACACAGAGGTGGGGAGTAAACAAACATATCATATTAAAGATCTTTTCTAGTCAGTTACATTACGTAATACATTTCACTAAGTATTTTTTTCTCATTCTATTAATTTAGTTATGATTATGACATCTGTTTGATGAAAGCATCATCACAGTTTTGAAAAGACTGAATGAGTAAGTCTTTAGTTTCTTTGAAATTAAAATCTTTTCAAGATATTTCNATACTTTTCAAAATGTGGCTACTAGAAAATTTTAAATTACATAGCTCTTGTATTATTATTCATCTGTTGGACAACACTAATCTAAAACAATCCTGAGTGAGGGATATAGAAAAGAACATGATTAAACTTTTTGCCCTCAAAACACAGAGGTGGGGAGTAAACAAACATATCATATTAAAGATCTTTTCTAGTCAGTTACATTACGTAATACATTTCACTAAGTATTTTTTTCTCATTCTATTAATTTAGTTATGATTATGACATCTGTTTGATGAAAGCATCATCACAGTTTTGAAAAGACTGAATGAGTCTTTAGTTTCTTTGAAATTAAAATCTTTTCAAGATATTTCAGGAAGGTGTTAATCAGCAGTTTTGATACTCATTTTTATTGTAGGGTTTTTTTTTTTTTTTTTTTTTTTTTTTTTAAGAGATGGGGCCTCAGCCAGGCGTCGTGGCTCATGCCTGTAATCCCAGCACTTTAGGAGGCCAAGGCAGGCGGATCACCTGAGGTCAGGAGTTCAAGACCAGGCTGGCCAACATGGGTAAACCCCGTCCCTACTAAAAATACAAATATTAGCTGGGTGTGGTGGTGGGTGCCTGTAATACCAGCTACTCAGGAGGCCGAGGCAGGAGAATCGCTTGAACCCAGGAGGCAGAGGTTGCAGTGAGCCAAGATCGCACCACTGCACTCCAGCCTGGGCAACAAGAGTTGAACTCCGTCTCAGAAAAAAAAAAGATGGGGGTCTCACTTTGTCACTCAGGCTGGAGTGCAGTGGTGGTACAATCTTGGCTCACTGCAGCTCAGTCTCCCAGGCTCAAGTGATCCTCTGCCTCAGCCCCCTAAGTAGCTAAGATTAAAGGTGCGTATCACCATGCCCAGCTAATTTTTGTATTTTTTTGTACGGACGGGGTTTTACTATATTGCCCAGGCTGGTCTCGAACTCCTGAGCTCAGGCAATCCCACCTCGGCCTCTCAAAATGCTGGGATTACAGGCATGAGCCATTGCGCCCAGCCTTAATGTTGTTTTAAGGAGTAAAAATAATAGATTAAAAAATTAATTTTAAATTTCCCTAAGGAGAAAATAAATAAAATTACAGCTTCAAAAAAGTCTGATTTGGATTAATTTATTTCTTCAATCAGAAAAAAAAGATAAAGGTTTCAGACTACTTTTCTTATTTTAAAGAGAAGTGACTAAACTACTCCTATATATGGTCTGACAATCCTCAAACTATTAGAATGTGCTGCCATACTAGTATATCCTTTCCCAAGACAAAATAATAACTATAACTTGATACTGCATCACTGTCATTATAATAACTAATACTGTCAACAGAGAACTGAATAACTGTTGGTTTAGAAATTATATAACTGGACTGGGCACAATGGCTCACACCTGTAATTCCAACACTCTGGGAGGTCTAGGTGGGAGGACTGCTTGAGCCCAGAAGTTTGAGACCAACCTGGGCAACATAGTAAGACCCTGTCTCTATAAAAAATAAAAAAATCAGCCAGGCATGGTGATGCATGCATGTATTCCAAGCTACTTGGTAGGCTGATGTGGGAAGATTGCTTGAGCCCAGGAAGTCAAGGCTGCAGTGAGCTATTATTGTGCAGTTGCACTCTAGCATGGGCAACCATGTTAAGAACCTGTCTCAAAAAAAAAAAAAAAAAAAAGAGAGAGAAAGAAAGAAAAAAATGATATTAACTAAGAGGCCAAAGAAAGGCTCTCTGCATAAACTATATTAATAATAATGTCAAGATCATGAACTTGATACTATAGAGACTATGCTTTGTTTTGTTTCATGAATGCAGATCATAATTGTGGTAGGCAGCATAATAGACCCCTAAAGATGTCAACATACTACTCCTTGGATCCTGTGAATATGTAACCTTACATGGCGAAGGAGAATTTAGGTAGCGATGGAATTAAGGTTGCTAATCAGATGACCGTAAAACAGGGTGATAATCCTGGACTTTTTGGGCAGGCCAAAGGTCAAGGGTCCTCAAATACAGAAGAGGGAGGCAGAAGAGGAGGTTGGAGTAAGGTGATGTAAGAGAAACTCAACCCACTATTGTTGGCTTTGAAGATAGAGGGACCACAAGCCAAGAAATGAAGGTAACCTCTAGAAGCTGGAAAAGACAAGAAAATGGATTCTTTTCTAGAGCGTCCAGATAGGAACACAACACTGCCAATACCTTGATTTTAGCCCAGTAAGATCTATGTTGAACTTCTAACCTTCAGAATTGTAAGATAATAAACGTGTTGTTTTAAAGCCATTAAATCTGTAGTAATTTGTTACGGCAACAAGAAGAAACTTACATAATAATGAAAATCATTTCACAAATGGGGCTTTCAACTGTGAAGGGAAATCAGGCTAAAACCTTGGGTGAGGCAGACCCAAATATATCACAAACAAAATAAATTCAAAACTATGCAAAATCTATGTCAGATTATTTTCCTTTCAAAGAGGAGCATTATGATTACAAAAAGACACTACGGTATTTTAAGATTTCTTGTCCAAATAGTCTGAGAAAGCACTTGGCAATGAACTACACAAAAAAACAAACAGGCCTGCTTAAAATAGCAATGACAAATATTATATAACTAGTACTCAATGTGCTCACTCTACATTTAGTTCTAGATAAGAATGGATAAGAAGTTGGCAACAGAAGTGTATCTACTTTAGACAGTCAGTCTTTAATACAGCTATGAAATTTCAAGCCTAGCAAAGAGCAGCAATGACAAATGTGGAAAAATAAATTTATAGTTCTTTTGGCTATAGCATGCCAAAACTTATGTCAAATAAAAATTTCAGTGATTATTCAAAATCATTCTGTTTGCTTTAATTCAGCTCAAGGACTCTTTACAATCAATTTGTGAGGTGATTTTCAAGAAACTCATGGAAAAGATTTTCAAGAAAATATGTAATATTGAGGAAAAAGATGGCAGAAATCACACTTTGAATTTCTACAAATGAGAAAAATGTAAAAAAAGGATCAAGTAATAAGAACCAGATTCTAGGATGACCAGATCAGTAGTTCCTTTGGTTAACAAGAAAAACTAAAACAGATTCATCTATTAGTCTTAAGTTCCTTATGCATACACCAGTAGTCATATTGCAATGTTACTTATCCTTATATTACTGGAAGAAACTTGTGCAAAGAATTCAAGTATGAGGCAAATATTATACCGCCTCTGTTTAGAGACTGTTCTTAAACAGAGAAGATGAGTTCTTAAATACTGAGTTCTGAAACGTTCAGAAGAAGCACAATATTTGACTTCTTTTCTGAGAAACTCTTTTCACAAAAACAAATTACAAAATGTTGAGGGATCCTAGTTTAGCAGAATTTTAAATGTAAATTTCGTATTAAAGAAGGTTAACACATTAGAAGTGAGCAAATCATGAATGTCAAAGATTAAGGGGAAAACCATGCTAAAGAAGACAGAACAACATGTACTTGTATAACCTTTTTTTCCCTACTTAACTTGCAGAAGAGAGAGATCATTAAAGGTAACTCAGAACTGAGAAGAGGCACAAACAATGCAAGCTTTTATCTTCTAACAAAGAGAACGAAAGCACTTTGAGTTTTCAGGATTAGAACTTAGTTCAAGATAAGTTTACTGACTAAACAACTGGGTCTGTCACAAGAAGGGAAGGTACTAAGAGGTTTTAACATGAGAGTTGTACCCCAGATTAGAAGCAGAGTTGAGCTATCATTACTAAGCAGCACACAAGGGTTTTACATCTTAAGAAAAGGCACAGGGTAAGTGTAGGTTATTTGTTGTTGTTACTCTTTTTGTTATTAATATTTGCTAAAGCCTGTCATACAACTTGTTTATATTGTTATAAATATATTTTCCATTAAATGTTACTTATATCCAAATAACATTAATGCTTCATCTGGCTAAGTTACCCAATAACTCCCTCTCAGTTATCCACCTCAGAGAAGCTCTAGGAAGCAGATGCATTAGGACAAAATAAAAGCCTTGATAAAGTGGGGAACATAATCTAAAAGCCATGGCAAAAACATCACTTAACTAGGCTATGAAAGAAAGAGTTACAGAGAACAGGATATCTTGACTGTTCAGAACCAGTCAAATTTAGGGGCAAGTATAACTTGTTTATAGAGTGCTATCACCTCTTCTTACAGCACCTTATAGCATTCTGAGGATACCCTACTTCGCACCCACACCTGGCCCCCAACCATGACCTAACTAACTACAAGGCAATATTAAAATTAATGGCATTTTAAAGTACCCAAATACTTATCTCACAACTGGATTCTGGACAGTATGTTTGCTTCTCGCATTAATGATCATAGGTGCTGTTTTTCACACCAAAAAGAGGCACGAAGTGACTAACAGAATATTTGTGAGGCCAGGTGCAATGGCACATGCACGCAATCCCAGCACTTTGGGAGGCCGAGGCAGGCAAATCACTTGAGGCCAAGAGTTAAAAACCAGCCTGGCCAACATGGTGAAACCTCATCTCTACCAAAAATACAAAAAATTAGCTGGGCATGGTGGCATGTGCCTATAATCCCAGCTACTCGGGAGGCTGAGGCACGAGAATTGCTTGAACCCAGGAAGCAGAGGTTGCAGAGAGCTGAGATTGCACGACCATACTCCAGCCTGGGGGACAGAGTGAGACTCTGTCTAAAAAAAATAAAAAAATTAAAAAATTAAAAAAACACATTGAGAAAGCAAAAATAGAGATGACATTAAGATGTTATCTTTCCTTCAGAGGAAAACAAGTTCAGTATCTCCCACATAAACTATGAAAAACATACTAGAAATAAAAAATAAAAATGCCTGAGTGCCCTGGTTCCTACCTGTAATCCAAGCACTTTAGGAGGTCAAGGTGGGTGAATCACCTGAGATCAGGAGTTGAAGACCAGCCTGGCTAACATGGCGAAATCCCGTTTCTACTAAAAATACAAAAAATGAGCCGGGCATGGTGGCACGCATCTGTAATCCCAGCTACTCGGAGGCTGAGGCAGGAGAACTGCTTGAACCTGGGAGGCGGAGGTTGCAGTGAGCCGAGATCGTGCCACTGCACTCCAGCTTGGGCAAAAAGAGGGAAACGCCCTCTCAAAAAATAAATAAAAAAAAATAAATAAATAAATAAATAAATAAATAATAAAAAAAAAATCTCACAGGCCTGACAGCTCCAGAAGAGACAATGTAATAAAACAGACTACCTGGGATAGCTAACAAATTTTATGAAGACAGGAAAACATAACATAAGAGGGGAGAAAGGTTTCTGTTATTTTTAACTTTTCTCCTTACCGAAAGCAATAAAAATGTAGAGAAGTGACAGATATTTACCTTGTTCACTGGATTCTCTTATGTAGGGCTTAAGGTGGGACATTTTGATAGGTCTTTTCAGTCTAACCCCAGTATTGTCTCTCAGGACAGCACATCCACTTTCTGTAATATAGTCTATGACACAAGGACCAACCCATTCAGACTGAAAACGACCATCCTTCCACCAATTTTTCCTTTGTCTTAAAACTTCATGACCCACTTTTAAATGAAATGGATTTAATTGTTTGGGTTTCTTTTTAACGATGATCTTGCTTTTATTTAGTTCATCCAAATTGTTGTTCTCCATCTACAAGTGTAAAAGAAAAAAGAAAAGAAGAGATGGAAGAGCTACAATATCTTGAAGGTAAATGCAGACAATGAGAATATTACAACAAAATGGTTACTTGAAATGCTACTAAAAGGTAGGCATGAATTATATTTAATTCTTAAAACAACATTTCCAAGTCAGTATTATTAACCCCTACTTTATATAGAAGGTAAACTAAGACAGGTAAGGAATTTGCCAAAGTCAAACAACTCTAAAGCAGTTAAGACTAAAGATTTGAATCCAGCTCTCTTGATTCCAAAATCCATAGCTTTCTCATTATTGCCTCTCAGCATGTCATAGTTAGTAAACTATTTAATCAAGACAATAAAAATCTGATGGATAAAAAATTATGGCAAGTGTTTATGCGTGTCTGTGTACATGCACACAGGTATATGCTGAAATTGAAAAAATAAATATAACTTTATAAAGTTTTAGATTACAGTTTTTCTATTGAATAGATCACCTGGCCCAGTGAAGTTGTCTTATTCTCCATTATTTCATCAGCTTCTTTAATTGCATCTAGAATTTTGGCAAACATACTTGTACTATCACCATCCACATCATGAAGACTATCTGAAGTCTCAGGCATATAAGGATTTCGACTAAACATTTGAAAATATGGTGTATTTTTAGTAGGTTCCTATTTTAAAGAAAATAAATGTCAATTTTATAATAAAACATTTATCTGGCCAATAAATAGTCATAACTCAGAAGTACAGAATTATAAAAAGGCACGTACCAAGTGAGTTACATTGAAGGCAAATGAAACAGCTGATAGGTGATCATCCCAGTTGTTTGGGTGGTCAGCACAGTGTTTGGAGAGAAATGCTTTGATTGTGCTAGGTGTACTTTCCACTGGACTAACAGTTCCAGAGGTGTGAGAAATTACAATTTGCTTTATGCCAAACAATCTGTACAGTTCAATGTTGATCTGAAAAATATATAAAACAAAGCTGGCTTTTAAAATTTGCGTTGTATTTTCCACTGACTTAAAAAAGCTTCAAAAGAATTAGAATCTTGCGTTTTATTTATTTTTATTATTATTATTATTATTGTTATTATTTGAGATGGAGTCTCGCTCAGTCGCCCAGCCTGGAGTGCAGTGGCGCAATCTCAGCTCACTACAACCTCTGCCTCCCAGGTTCAAGCGATTCTTCTGCCTCAGCCTCCTAAGTAGCTGGGACTACAGGCACGCGCCACCACGCCCGGCTAATTTTCGTTATTTTTAGTAGAGACGGGGTTTCACCATATTGGCCAGGCTAGTCTTGAACTCCTGACCTTGTGATGCACCTGCCTTGGCCTCCCAAAGTGCTGGGATTACAGGTGTGAGCCACTGTGCCTGGCTGAATCTTGCTTTTTTGTTGACCATAACATTCTATATGAAAACATACATAAAATATGTAAAATTTCATGTATAAAATAGTGGTTACCATTTAATGAGTCTTTACTACATGCTGGTCATCACACTAGACACTTTACATTATTGTCATTAAACCTTACAACAAGTTTTTGAGGTATTATTAATTTCATTTTAAAGGTAAGATGCTGAAGCTTTGAGAGATTAAGTGCCTTGCCAAACACACACATACAACAAGGAAACGGGAGAACAGAACTTAACACTAACTTTAATTTTTTTCTCTTTTTGTGGGGGTAGGCAGTGGGAGACAGGGTCTTGCTCTGTCACACAGGCTGGAGGGCATCTTCCACCACCTGGACTCAAGCAATCCTCTCACCTCAGCCTGCCTAGCAGCTTGGACTACAGGCATGTGTCACCATGCCCAGCTAATTTTTAAATATTTTGTACAGATGGAGTTTCACCATGTTGCCCAGGCTGGTCTCAAACTCCTGGACTCAAGCAATCCACCTACCTCAGCCTTTCAAAGTTTTGAGGTTATAGGCATGAGCCACTGCATCCAGCCCTCAAGTAACTTTTTAATTCAGCAGACAGTGTCTCAAAAACAACCCACTAGGTCGTAAGTTAACGTTTAAAAGCATGTAAAACAGTTATTGGCAATAATAAGCATTTTATAACTTTTAACTACTATTATTGGTGTTACTATGTGTAGCGCTTAAAAGAACCCAAAATGAGTTTACAAAACTTGTAACAGTAAGCCTGTTAAATATAAAATAATATTTTTTTCCTACCTCACCCTTCAGACTTTTTTTTCCTTATTATTTTTAGTTGAGTAAACCTTTGGCTCATAAATTTGTCTTTTTAAAAAAGAGTATTTCAGACCAGTAGTATCAGAATAACTAAATAGGCAAAGTTAATACAAGAGCAGAAAGCAACAAAAAGAAAACTACATGTCCCAAACCTCCTTGCAGGTAGGGGTGGTCATGTGACATAATTCTAGCCAAAAAGGTATAAGTAAAAGTTGTTAGGCAAACTCAGCTGGTACTAGTTTTGTTTGCCCAATACTCTCTCCCTTCTTTCTGACTGAAATGTAGGCATTGTGGCATGTGCTCTGGCAGCCATATTGTGAATACAATAGGAGTGACTATCAATCACTCCCAATATATATTGGGATAATATATATAATACATATTATTATATTGGGATAGGGAAAGACAGTCTGTTACTCGGATTGAATACACTTTCTAGCTGATATACATACTAATTCAGGATGCCTATTTTTAATTCAAAAGTAATTAGAAACAAATCCCAGAGAATAGGTGTCATTTGGGTCAGCTTCAACCTGAGTCTTGATCAATGGTTTTAAATGACCCTTGAAAAGGCTTTAACTTCTTTGTTTCAAAAGGTTGCCTAGAAATGATCCAGGGAATCCATTTGTGAAATGGTATCTTGACATCCTTACCCTATCAGCCCCCCAACCATCAAACCAGATATTCCGTCAGTTCTTACAATTCTAGTTTTCTGTAAGACATTTTTAAAAAATTAATTTTCCTACTGAATATGTTTATTCTCTTTCCTTCAGAGGTTTACAAAAAGTTCTTTGTGCATTTTATTGGAACAATTTAGCAAATACTCTAAGCTAAGCTGTTAGAAACATCTGTATTTTTATTCGACTATACAATAAACCTCCCACATTGTGTATTATGTTATAATCTTTAGCAGTGTTTTCTGTTTCAGTATTTGCTGACAAAAGAGTTCACTCTGTACTATCATCGTTATACTTTGTGTAATATTGTAGAGATGGCATTTCGCCATGTTGCTTAGGCTAGTCTTAAACTCCTAGGCTCAAGCAATCTGCCTGGTAGGATTACAACAAGCATGAGCCACCAAGCACAGCCTATTATTACTTTTTTTTTTTCGAGACAGGGTCTCACTGTTACCCAAACTGGAATGCAGTGGTACAATCATAGCTCACTACAGCCTTGACCTCCTGGCCTTAAGCAATCCTTACACCTTAGCCTCCTGAGTTGCTGGGACTATGGGTGTGCAACATCACGTCCAGCTAATTAATTTTTTTTTTTTTTTTTTTTTTTGTAGAGATGGAGTCTTGCTATATTGCATGGGCTGGTCTTGAACCCATGTTCTCAAGTTATCCTCTCACCTCAGCCTCCCAAAAAGCTGAGGTATGAGCCACACTTGGCCCTATTGTTACCTTTAGTAACATTTTCCAAGTCGTGGTTTGGTTACCAGATGACTTTAAACACGACTGGAAAACCTGCTAGCTAATTATAATGGCTTCATATTATCATTAGCAAATACCCTCAAACATTGTATTAACTTAGGGTAAGGCTCTTCATTAATAAAAGTGGAAGTGAACCAATATTTCAAAGAGTATTCTCAATAATTTTGAATTTTGATGGCTAATTTCCTATCAGATGTGATAACTGTAGTCTCCCTTTATCTTCAGAGAATATGTTCCAAGGCCCCTAGTGAATGTTTGATACTGCAGATAGTACCATACCCTATCTATACTATGTTTTCCCCTATACATACACACTTATGATAGAGATTAACTTATAAATTAGGCACAGTAAGAGATTAACAACTAAAAACAAAATAGGATGACTGACAATATGCCAACATCACTACTCTTGCACTTTGGGGCTGTTCTTAAGTAAAATAAGGGTAACTTGGATACAAACACTACTAACCATGACATTTGATCTGATAACCAAGATAGCTACAAGGTGAGTAATGATGGGGAGGGAGTAGCATATACAATGAGGATATGCTAGACAAAGGGATGATTCACGTCCCATTTGGACAGAGTAGGACAGCATGAGATTTCATCACTACACGCAGAATGGTGTGCAATTAAAAAAATATAAATAGTTTATTTCTGGAATTTTGTATTTAATATTTTTGGACTGCAGTTTACTATAGGAACTGAAACCTCAGAAAGTAAAACTGCAGATAAATGAAGACTACTATAGCTAATATTTGTATTCATCTCATTGATGTGCCTAACTAAGAGCTGGAAGTTACGTAGACGTGCTAGCACTATCATTTTCTTGTGGTTGATGGGTGTTTGCCTTTTAGTATTATCTGCTTTCACTGCAAAAATCTAAGCTCCCTGGCCATTTTGTGAGTAGTGTGGTGAATGCTAGATGATATCCATATTTTCATTCAACTGCTGAAAGCAAAAGTATGAGTGAGGAAACATGTGGATTCTCACTTTTCTTTCAGGATACCTTCACATAGTATGTGTGACATAGCTGTCTTGTTGATTGAGTCAGGATGCTATTATCAATCTGTATACATTATTAATAAAGCTTAATTTCTTATATTTTGGATTTAAAAAATATAAATAGAAGTTCCAATAGTCTTCCCCCAGACTGGATTGCCTTACGTACTGCACTGCACAGAACACTGCTATGTCAATCAAGGCAGGCAAGACTACCTTTCCTTCATTTACAAAATGACCACATAAATCTCCTATTATTATGCAGCCAAATTTAATCTTTTTCCATTGAAGTTTATACCACTGTTCCTAGGTTTAGAATGCGACCTCCATTTCTAGAGATTAAAAGTCAAATACATTTTTTTCTGTTTCTACTTTAAAAATCAAAATTCTTTAATTTACCTGAAAATTCTTTTGGTATTGGATTCTAAAATCATATTACAGAAATAATTTTAAACAATTAGCAAATTGTTACCTGTTAATTAATTACATGTTCCTCCTCTACTAGACACATTTGTGACACTAGCTTTATCATTTAAAGCACTGTTACCAAACTTTGTGCCAAGTTGCCCCTTAACATCTGTTGGACACCATGAAAACTACCAGTTTAAGGCAGCTCAGTTTCAACATTAGATCAGGTTACAATTCATTTGATGACATCACATCTTTACAGAACTGTTTTCTTCATCAAATGCTGTGATAAAAAGTAGTTACTATGTAAAAATCAGTGTGAAACAGGAAATGAGGGTGGCAGTGTACAATATGATTCCAAGGTCTGAGAAGGTAAGCAGTGGTCAACAGGTACACATTACCCATTAGCAAGTAATTATGGTTAAGAATGAAATGAAAGGGGTGGGTGCGGTGGCTCAGACCAGTAATTCCAGCACTCTGGGAGGTCAAGGCAGGTGGATCATGTGAGTTCAGGAGTTCGAAACCAGCCTGGGCAACATGGTGAAACCTGTCTCTAAAAGAAAAAAGGTACAAAAATTAGCTGGGAGGCTAAGGTGGCAGGATCACTTGAGTCTGGAAAGCGGAGGTTGCATTGAGCCAAGACAGTGCCACAGCTCTCCAGGCTGGGTGACAGAATGAGACCCTGTCTCAAAAAAAAAGAATGAAACAAAAATATATTTTATTTCAATTTATGAGTATTTTAAATTGCTACTAAGTGGTTACAACATAAATACTTATTAAGTTGTTTGGATGGACCTGTGAAGAAAAGAGTTAACCTGACAGTTAACTTTAACATATTAACACAGCAGATCTGTGACTGCTATTCTTTGAAAGGCCTGCTTACAAGGTTGCACCTTGGCTAATGTCTAGGAGCTTAGGTTTTGGTTATAAGACCAAACACAATCTTTCCTTCTGAGAGTCTGAAATTTTTGTACATGCCAGGTAGAAGGTGCCTATGTGACCAGCCCCCAATAAAAACCCTAGGCACTGAGCCTCTAGTGAGCTTCCCTGTGTTGTCACAACTCTGCTAAAGGAATTAAACACGTCCTATGTAACTCTACTGGGGAAGGAGATCTTGGAAACTTGTACCTGGTTCTCCCAATGTGTCTTTTCTCTTTGCTGAATAAATCTTAGCCATGAACATGACTATATGCTGAGTCCTCCTAGAGAATTATGAAAACTGGGAATAATCCTGGGGTGCCATGATATGTCCTATCTACTTAATAAATATAACTTTAGATATTTCTTTTGGACTGAGCCATCAAAGATACTTTGAACCAAGTCTGGCTATTTCTGATTTTTCTTAAACACGTACCCTGTCAATTACAAAAAGTTTTAACATATGCCTTAAGTCTAGCACTTATTATATTTCTTATAAAAAGTTTTCATATATATTCTCCCCTGTTTATCCTTTCAGGTTAATTTAACTGGGAAAAGGCCAGGACAAGGGAAAAAGTACCTTTCAATACTGAATAGTCTTATTCATGAACATAATGTATCTTTCCATTTATTTAAGTCTCCCTTTACCTGTCAATCATAATATTATTATTTATTATTATTATTATTATTATTATTGTTATTATTATTATTTGAGACAAGGTCTTACTCTGTTGCCCAGGTTGAAGTGCAGTGACACAATCTCAGTTCATTGCAACCTCCGCCTCCCAGGCTCAAGTGATCCTCCTATCTCAGCCTCCCGAGTAGCTGGGACCACAGGTGCATGCCACCACACCTGGCTAACTTTTGTTTTCTTTTGACATGGAGTCTCTCTGTCGCTCAGGCTGGAGTGCAATGGTGCGATCTCGGCTCACTGCAACTTCTACTTCCCAGGTTCAAGCGATTCTCCTGCCTCAGCCTCCTAAGTAGCTGTGATTACAGGCTCCTACCACTACGCCCAGCTAATTTTTGTATTTTTTGTAGAGATAGGGTTTTGCCCTGTTGCCCAGGGTGGTCTTGAACTCCTGAGTTCAAGTGATCCACCCACCTCAGCCTCCTAAAGTGTTGGGATTATATGCGTGAGCCACCAGGCCCAATCAATCATGGGTTTTTAATCTAGAAGTAAATAAAGATTATTTGGTCCAACCTCCTCATTTTAATTTGAGGATATCTGAAGATAGGTTTACAATAACCCACAGTAAGTATTAAAATCTTAATCTCCTAATTTCTAGTACAATTATCCTTGTAGTATTTAATATCATACCTCTATACCTACAGCAATTTATCTGAATTTATTAAGCACTCTGTAATATAATGCAGAGGGCACTGGTTCTGGACACTGAAAAGGAGTAAGATATGCTCCCAGACCTAAGTAGTTTATTTGTCTTACCTGTTGAATGAATTCATCTCTTTGGTCCATTATTATTTTCTGAGGAGGTCCATATAAGAAAAATATATTGATAATAGCTTTAGAAACTTCTGATGCTGAAACATCACATAGAGGCAAAATCACAACCCATTTGGTGAACAAATCTGTCATGATTATAGCATATACATGACTTCTGTTGCTTGTATGAAAAGGTCCCATCAGATCAACAGTAACTAAACTCCATGGATTTTCCACCTTGAGAAGGTGCTGTTTCGGTGCTACAATAACTGTATTTTTTGCCACTTGGCAATGCTGACAAGCATATACCTACAAACAGGCACACAATAAAGAAAATACATACAAATGTTAACACTCTACACAATATAAAAGCAGTCTTATAAATCTGAATTTTAAAATGGTTAGTAGGTATACTTTATGTTTTGAAGAAGAAACTTCTGGACTGAGAATCACTGGATTAAATCTATTTAGAACAACAAACAAAACAACAACAAACAACTGTAGTTGCCACTACAGCTGACCCTCTAACAACATGGGTTTGGACTGAGAAGGTCAGCTTATACATGGCTTTTTTTTTTTAACTAAACACAAATAAAAGGTAGAGTATTGGTAGGGAGGGATGAGAAACTCAAGGATGCAGAAAGCTGACTTCTTGTATATGCGAGTTTCACAGGACCGACTGATAGACTTCGGTATGAGTAGATTTGGTTACATGAGTGTAGTGCTGGAACCAATCTCTTGCGTATACTGAAGGAAGACTATATGACTAAATGACCATCTTATTGGGTCTTATTCACATGAAACATAAATCTGGTTCATATTGAATACATATTTATTAAATACTTTAAAAGATCTTAAAACAAGTTTCCTATAATTTAAAATCAGTATGTAAGTTTACAATAATTTCTATATGCACAAAATGTTTCCTCCTAAAGTTATCAAGTTAAGAAGTCTATTCATGAATCTATTCTAACCATATTTACTGAAATATAATTTTATTCATAAAATATGTATAGATGGAGAAATTTCTCTCAATCGTGAGAAAAGAATAAACATAAACAAAACCCATGCTGTCCTGCAGCTTTCATTTAAGTGAGGTGAGACAAGATTAACTGCTCAATTATGGATGGGTGCCATTTCTCAATACATCTCTGGAATTCCACTCTAGAAACTACTTTCAAACTAGCTTCTGAAGAAAAATTGAAAAGCTGTTTAATCACCTTATAGTCACAGTTACTTTTGATCAGAATTTTCATTTTCCGATTTAAACTTATTTGTTGGATTTTATCACAAATAACTTCTGATTATTTCCAAAAATCATATTCATTCTGCAGTGATAACAATTTGACAAAGATTTAACTGAATGTTTGTAAAAAATGCATCACAGGAAAAATATATAAATTATGAAGGTCTTTGGAATACCTGAACAGACCCCATAAACTGATAACTCACAAATGATACTTAACTGTTGGTTTAATTCTTTATGCTTGAAATGCCAGTCTTTCTGATGCACTACTACAATTATTAAGGAGATTTCACAGATATACCAAGGAATTCCTACCATTTGGCATACAGTACACTGGAAAGAGTAGGATCAGTTGACTTCTAGCAAGAACCCCAAAATTCCTATAGGTGAATTTTCTATTAGGAGAAGTTGAAGGTCCCAACGGGTCATAAAGTTACAAAACTCAGACTTATTTCATGATCCTCAAAATTTGATTTTGGTTATATTTGGTTTTGGGTTTCTGTCATATATGACATTCTACCTCAAGATGGAACAAGCACAAAAGATGAGAGCACATACTAGGCCTGACTTACTATGAACATATTCTCCTCTTAAAAAAACCTTGTATGATTGCCATTGAAAAGGTAATGATTTAGTCAAACAAATTCCAGCTCCATTTAAATTCTGCCTACACAAAAGAAATTCAATGATACAAATCTGATTCTAAATAATCTCTTATCTAAATGAGGCATTTTCAAGTGTTTAAATGATGCTTCTTTCCTTTTCAAATTATACTTAAGTGATTTAAAAAACCTGTGAAGGGAAATATAGCTCCCTTTAAATGGTTAAATTAAAATAAAAATAACCAATGCCAAAAATACTTAATGAGAGGTGATACCCAATAAACCTGGAGAAATCAAAATAATAAATTGTAAATATCTATCAGAAAGACAGTATTCATAATATTCTAAATACATAAGCCATACCCACTGTTTGACATCATTGGTCACAGATGTCCAATAATAATTGGATTCTACCAGAGTGAGGGTCCTGGATATACCATGATGAGCTCCACTGTCATTTTCATGGCATTCTCTTAAGACTTTCTTCTTTTCCTCTTCTGAAACAATTACCAAACGATTTTGTTTTCTGTCTTTTCCAATATAAAACAGCTTTTTTTCTGGAATAAATGATATCAAAAGATAGAATTGTAATTTTAGAGATGTATGTAGTTTTAAGAGAATCATAGCCTTCTGTTTAAACCATGAAGGTTTTTGTTTTGTTTTACAAAATCTTACTGCATTTAAAACAAAATATTTATTTGTAATGATGCTACCGCACAACGGTTCTTAGCTGTTACACTTACTTAGACACTTAGGAAGGGCGGTAGCTGCTATAATTTTGTACCTATCAATATAAACAGAGCCAGCTTGTTCACCAAAGCATGTAATAAGTACGGAAATATGAAATTCTCTCTCTATGGGAGTACTTAAAGTAGGAAGATTTTGCAGACACCTCCTAAAAATGGAACAGATTAGCAAATAAATTACATACAGAGAAACACCTACCTGGAACAGAATTTTCTAAAATAATGTTTTATCATCACTGCATTTTTGCAAGCAAACAGCTCTCTCCGCTTTTTCTATATCTGAGTAGAAGGTAGGGATGGTGAAGTGGGGAAGTGGAAAAAACTTTAATCCTCAAGACAATTCTGTTTCCTTAGGAGGACAACTGAGAAGAATCTGCAGCTCGGAAGTAACCAGGGGATGGAGCAAATCACCATCTACCTCTCCAGTGTGAATGGGCTAGCTATTCAAACTCCAAAATACCCCATTCAGCTACTAATATGAGTAAGCAGATTGATGAGTGGAACATTCCTTACTTTTTAGAATTAGAAGATGAGCAATCTAAGAGCAGGAACCTTATCTATGTTATTCTTCAATATATCTCCAAGGCTTAGAACGTGACTGGCACATAGCAGAAACCCAGTTAACATTTGTTACATAAATTATCAAATATATGAATGAATGAATCCTCACTTCAGTTTAAGAGGTAATGGATCTGCCTAATCTTAAGTATAAGGGAGTTATTGGTAGGGATATACACAGGGAGATGCAAACAGGCATTTATTTATTATCTTACAGTTTTATTAACCCGCTTTGGGGTAAGCCTAAGAGACAAAATTAGCATTTATAACACAAAATCCATCTAATCATCTGGTGACTACTTGTTGCTTATCTCATCCCAAACTTCTCTTCCCCTTTATATGGGGAAAAAGAGGGAAAAATTATCATGACCTTCCAAGATAAATATCCCACTGCCTTTCAAATATTTAGTCCATTCAGGAAGATCCAAGGGTCCTAAAATGAATGTGATCCTGAGAATATTTAATGGCAGTGGTGGGGTTGGGGGGACATGATCACAGAAATATAGTTAATTCTTTCCAGTTTTCATGTTAGTAAACAAACCAGTTAACTTTGTCAACATTTTCCTATTAAGCATCAAAAAAGTTCCTCATCGAAAGTGGCATCAGTGCTGGAAAGTGCACCATTAGAGACCACAAAAGGGTCAAAGCAGAAGTCGTTAATTTAGAAAAATGTTTTGTTTTCTTTCATGGTATCATATTCTGTCTATAATTTAAACCACCCTTTTCATGCTTACTGGCCTTTAGTTAGCTTTAGTGTAATTTTTATTTTGCTTTTGATTGAGTGGCATCATCAATTCAACTGGTAATTGTTTAGCAACAACCAACTACTACAGAAGTTCTCAAATTTCCACAAAGAAGAATGTGGGGAAGAATCAATAATCAAAATTTTGAACATTAATTTTACCTTTGAAGATAAACTTTTTTGCTGCTCTTCTTATACCACTTCGCTCACTTGGCAGTGTAGTTGGATGATATTCACCAGTTCGTTTGTAATATGCAATCTGTTTAAGATGAAGGTCACCATTTTTTCCACTACGGACCATTGTGAACCTAGGTAAAAGGTATTTAAAAAGATAACTTAAATTTTAAGCTAACTGAATTGCTATTTCAGCTAAGACTTCTGTCATATTTCTATTTACATATGAACTGAGAATTCTCAGAATTTATTTGTGAGGGAGACAACTGCAGTACAGGAAAGGAACAGTGATGTATATGAACGAAAATACTCAAATGCTATTTTTGATATATCCCATGACAAATTATCTTGTCTCTTTCCACTTGATAAGAAATGCTGAAAATTTTCCACATACTGAGAAAAAAGGAAATGAACCAGTACACTTCAAAAAGGTTTACTTAAAATTTCATTGCTATCAACTGAAATGTTACTTTCAAGGGATGGTAACACAGGAAGATCCTGTCATGTGACATTTAAATAAATAAGTTATAAGAGAAGAAATATAGCTTTATATTATTTCTAAATATATTCATGGTTATTTCTTCTTGCCACCTCAGCCCTAAGGTGGTAACTATGTTTGTTGTTGCTAGTCTCCAGGTGCCATGCTGTTTACTTTGTTACTGTCTGTCTATAGAAAGAAGCTCCATTAAATTTTCTTTAAAATCCCGCCAGAATGTCTTCTGTTTCCTGCTAGGATTCTGACACAAATCTTACAATTTTGAAATTACATTAAAAAAAAAAAGATGTTTACTGACCACTGGAGGATCTAGGGATGAGACTAAAAGAGTATTTACTGGAAAGAGTATGCTGGAACAAAGCAGAACAGACTGTGCCTATCACCATGGCTTAAACAGCTTATCAATTCACTTCCCCTATAATACAGCTCTTTCCAAATGTAAATCCATCTTTCTGATCTATTTTTAACTTCTAGAGAGAGAGTAACAGTACATTTCTTACCTTAGGTTAACACAAAGTGTATGTCAATTTGAAAACAAAGGTTCTGAAATGTTAACACAGTCCCATCATAATCTAAAAAACAAGTTAATTATCTCTATAAAGTATTATAAGACAATTAGTTTGTTCTAAGTTTAATTCACTTCCAATTGATTATTAAATATGATTTTTTTCATCTAATAGATGGCTGTACCCCAAACCAAACAAATGTAGCTTATCACAGTTTCTAAATCATCTCAAAGATAAATGGATGAGATTTAAGACTTTTTATACAAATAAAGTAAATAAGATAAGCCAACTGGCACAAGGACGGACAGATACATCACTGTAATTGAACAAAGAGTCCAGAATTATATCCACACATGTAAAGTCAATACATTTACAACAAAGATATCAATACAATGAGGAAAGAGGTGGTCTTTTCAATAAATAATGCTAGACAACTAGATAACTGTACTAGGGGGAAAATGAACCTTAACCACCTACCTCACATCTTACACAAAAATTAATTCCAGACAAATCATAAACTTAAATGTGAAAGATAAATGACAATGATTCTGGAAGAAAACATAGGAAAAGATCTTTCAAATCTTAGGATAAGCAAAGATTTCTTAAATAAGACACAAAAAACACTATCCTTAAAAGAAAAAAAATTAACAATAGGGCTTTATCAAAATAAAAATGTGTACTCATCAAAGACACCATTAAGAAAGTGAAAACATAGGACACGCATTGGGATAAGATATCTTTAATACATATATCTAACAAAGGACTCAGACCTAGTGTATGTAAGGAACTTCTAAAATCAAAAGAAAAGGACAAAACTCAATTCAAAAAATGGGGGGAAATTTTACACAGCACTTCATAAAAGAGAATATCCAATGGTCAATAAGCAAGTGAAAATATGCTCAACATCATTATTCCTCAGGGCAATGCAAATAAAACCACGATGACTAAGAACTACACACTACTGAACAGGCTAAAATTAAAAACCAAAGACAACACCAAGTGTTGGTGCAGACAGGTAGCAACTGGAACTTCATACATTGTGGGAGGAAAAAATGTTGCAACCACTTTGCAAAACTGAGTTGCTTCTAAAGCTAAACACAAATTTACCCTAAAGGCTTGGCAATTCTAAGTTTATATTCCAGTGCAATGAGTCTATGACTATCAAAATATGTGTACAAAAATGTTCATAAATATTTTATAGTCATAATAGCCACCACATGGAAACAGTAAAGGTATCAAGAAGTTTTACCACGTATATACTCTTTTCTGGTCCTGTAGCCGCTTCCATTGCTATTAAGTTTCATGTCGCTCTAGGTCAGTGCTTTTCAAACCATCTGTGGTGAAACACTAGTGGTATCCTACTGCGCTCCAATCTGCCACGTAAGACCTCTTGATACCTTTACTTTCCATGTCATCCTCACTATACTCTCTCCTCTGCCAGGATTCCATGGCAAACTTTTACTTCCTAATCAATTTTCAATTCATGAAGCCTTGTGTGATTTCAAGTCGGGAATATAGAACCCGTTTGTCTACCCATCCATTTGCCTGCCTGTCATTCTAGCTCTGCATTAATCATCTTCAACTCTCAAAAAAAAAAAAAAAAAAAAAACCAAAATCATTTTTAGTTTGTGTCCTCTATTTTCATCTCTATACTACACTGATACACGTTCTTTCAAGTTTAAGGGACAGAAACTTGTCCCTTCTCAGTTTAGATGAAATCAATATACAGACTATACATACTGTAAAATTAATAATATACTATATATAACCTCCTGTTATAGTTTTCTCTTAATAGTTTTTGTAACTATTAATGTCCCAAATCATCTAAGCAATCTAAAAGAAAATCTAGAAATATCCCATCCTAGCCAGCTGGGATCATGGTATCTGTAGGAAGATGAGGTTTATAAAAGGAAGATAAAAATTGTGTATTTCCTCCCTTTTAGAGACCAGTAAAGGTTGCAAAAACTCCTGAAGGGCCTTAAAAAGAAAAGGGGAGAAGCTTCATCAGGCCTGTAAAAGCCCACAGAAGGAAAAAACCAAACTCTCACACCTTAGAGGAAGTACAGGCCCCAAAACACAGAGGGATGTGGGTAACTGGAACTGGCAGAAAACAAACTAGCCATTGGGGAAAAAAAATATGAGTCTGCGTAATACACAGTAGCTTCTGTATTTTGCTCTTATATTTAAAAACCTCAGGGGTTCCAAGTTCCTACCATCTCTTGTCTTCCTCCCCCTACCCATTTACCTCCTGGAGAGACCAGAAAATTTTTCTATCTAATGGAAGATGAAGTCTTCAGTATATTAAGTCTATGCCATTAGGACACTGTTGTTTTTTTCTATTTATAACGAATATATAAAAACTCCTCAGAAAAGGTCTATTTACTGAAATTAACTTCTCTGCTTTGAAATCTTTAACTTTTGAGTAACTGAAAATAGATCGAAATAGAGAAATTTGCTCTCCTCAGAGTAAACCTATAGTACACAGGGACAAGGAAAAAAGGAAACCACTACAAAAATCTTTGGAGACTGAGCTCTTTAAGGTTTTTGGTTTGTTTTTTTCTTACCAAAGTAGTGGGAGAAGACTAACATATATCTATGTTAGGAAGAGGGACATAAAATCACTGGGAGAAGACATAAAACCATAAATTTCCTACAGATTTTCATATTTCACAAATGCTTTCACAAGTATATTATTTTCATTTTTATATGGGTGAGTTGTCTTGGCTCGACAACAGAACTAAGACTTAAAGGCGTGGTTATTTGCCTGACATAGTCACCTTGAAACTTACTTAGACTATTCCTAGCATGTTTTTATCTTCCAAATGATTTACTTGACAGAGTGGACACTATAAGACTGCCTCTGGGCATTATCTTCTACTTAGTGGCTAAGGTCTAGACTATTTAGCCTACCCTCTACAACCTGGCAGGACATAACACAGCTTCTTCTCTCACTAGTTTCCTTTGTATACCCATGGCCATATCCCCAACCATTCTCTATACCTTGGTTTACATCATTTCCCCCCAAATGGTATATCCTTCCACCTGATTAAGCCTTACCCATCTTTCGAAATCAAGCTCTAACACCTCAATGAAGCAAACGTTCCATGATCTCTGAATCTAAAGTGATCTTGACCTCTCCTAATCTTCTTTGTGCCTACTGTAGAACTTCCAAGTTTTACCCTTTTAATAGGTTTTGCCTGTTCATCCATATAACCTTGAATTTGCTCATTCAGTTACTGAGCTCTAAAACCCTTATATATACTAGATGACACTAATGCAAAGTTAAATAAAATGAAATCCCTGTCCTCACAGAGCTTTTGGTATGAGAGGAAAAGAGGAGTAAATCAGCATTTATATAGTTTAGAGTGGTGTTATAACAGATGTATGCGAAGAGTACTATCAAAACAGATGTGCAGAGACCCAGATCCACCTGGAGAAGGAGGAAAAGCATTGATTGTGGATGAGGTAGAACCTTGAACTTTATTCCATTGCTACTACCTTACTTCACACTCACCTTCTATCTGACCTTGCCTCCTCTGTCTCTAATATAGTCCTTGTCCTCACTGCAGTCACAGAGGTCAAACTAAAACACAAATCTTATCAAAATATTCACTTAACTCGAAATATGCTTTTTGCCATTCCTGATTGTCTTAGTCCATTTGGGAGGCTATAACAAATATACCATAAACTCGATGGCTTACCAACAGAAATTTCTTTCTCACAGTTCTGGAGGCTAGGAAGTACAAGATCAAGATGTCAGCAAATTTAGTGTCTACGAAGGGTTCACTTTCTTATGGGCAGCTGTCTTCTCACTGTAACTTCACATGAGGCAAGGGGGAAGGGGTTTCTCTCAGATTCTTTAAAATATAGGCACTAATCCCATTAATGAGAGCTCTGACCCATGATCAAGTCACCTCTCCAAAGTTCTACCTCTTTTTTTTTTAGACAGAGTTGTGCTCTGTTGCCCAGACTGGAGTGCAGTGGCATGATCTCAGCTTACTGTAACCTCTGCCTCCCCGGCTCAAGCAAATTTCGTTCCACAGCCTCTTGAGTAGCTGGGACTATAGGTGCATGCCACCATGTCCAGCTAATTTTTATATTTTTAGTAGAGATGGGGTTTCACTATGTTGGCCAGGCTGCTCTCGAACTCCTGACCTCAAGTGATCCACCCATCTCAGCCTCCCAAAGTGCTGGGATTACAGGTGTGAGCTACCGCGCCCAGCCCCAAAGTCCAGTCTCTTAATACCATCAACTTGGTGGTTAGGATTTCAACACATGAATTTTGGGAGAATACAACCATTAAGACCATGACACTAATGATATCTAAATACCTCTGCCATTATGCAAAGCTTTATAAGATACGGTTCTTTATCAGTCTCTCCATGTTTTTCTCTTGGCATTCTCAATTCAAAAAATAACCACAGTTCTTCAACTATCCCATGCAGTGTGTTCATACCTTTTCATTGATACTTTTGCCTGGAATGAATTTTATTGCTATTTCTCCAGCCCCTAATCATCTTTCAAAACTCTGGCTAGGTGTCATTTCCTACAGAGTGTCTTCTAACCACTCCAACCTGGAATAACTTAACATTTTAAGAATGAGTTGGAGTTACAAGATTAGATTTCTATTCTATAAAGTGTATTGTACACCAATATGGAATAGAGATTGGGGTAGAGCCAGGAATACCTGTACCAGTCAGCTAGGAAACTACTGTACAATTAAAGCAAGAAAGGAGGAAATTCTGAGCCAAAGCAGTGCCAGTATAGATGGATAGATACATTATATAAGAACTGTGACTGACTACATGTGTGGAGTAAATGCAAAGAAGAATCTGGGATCACTTCTGTCTAAAGCTCTGGCTTAGGGAGAAAGATGACAATATTAAGCAGGTTGTATTCTTCATGGATAAACTCGGCATGTAAAAAGTAGGCGAAGTTAAGGCAATGGAAGAAGGATCAGATGGAAAGTGTACAGAGTAGGAAGTGCAGTGGACATATCCTTATCCTTCAATGTTCACATTAATGAGTTCACTCATCCATGAATCCTTTCTAACCACATCTCCAATCTCAGGGAGAATTGTGCACACCTTCCTTGGTGCATTCACAGTAATACGCATCAACTTTTATCATAAAATCTGAAACACTCTATTGAATATATTAGCTGATATGTCTCTCTCCGAAATACACTGTAAACCTTTAGGGACATGAGAATAGCCAGAGACATAGGAAAAAAGCAGGAAGAGGTTCTGGTAATAGAAGTCTGGCAAATACAGAGTTCTTAGAAGTAGACAGAGAGGCTAAGTGATATAAGAACCATAATGTAGCTAGTGGTTTTGGCAACAGTATACAGTATAGTTACAGTATAGCAGGGCGGTTGGCAACCAGACTGAAATGACACAAGGAATGAATGGAAAGTCAGAAAGTGGATTTAGAAACTTGAGCTTAGCTATAAAGGCAAGGAGCTACAAGATAGTTGCTAGAGACAGATGTAAGGTTCATTCATTGATCTAAGAAATGTTACTGAGTAACTGCTATGTGCCAGTTACAATGTTGGAGACAGGATAATAAACAAGATGTAAATTCTCCTGACTTTGAGTTTACATTCTAGTGGGGTTAAAATTTTTGACAGCCCTGTTAATAGCCACATCACTCACAACAGCCAAATGATGGAAGCAACCTAAGTGTCCATCAATGGCTGAATGGATAAACAAAATATGGTGTATTTATTCACACACTTTTAAAAGGAAGGAGATTCTGACACATGTTACCACATGGATGAATCTTGAGGACGTTAAGCTAAGTGAAATGAACGAGTCACAAAAAGATAAATACTGTATGATTCCACCATATGAGGTATTCAGAGTAGTCAAAGACATACAGACAGAAAGAGTAATGATGGTTGCATAGAACAGAGGGTGGGGAGGAGAGAATGGAAGAGTTATTGTTTAACTGGTCAAGAGTTTCAGTTATACAAAATGAAAAGAGTTCTTGAGATGGATGGTGGTAATAGTTGTAAAACCATGTGAATGTACTTAATGCCACTGAACTGTACACTTAAAAATGATTAAGATGGTAAATTTCATGTTATGTGTGATTTACTACAATTACAACAATTTTTTTTTTTTTAAACAAGATTGTTTTGCTTTCAACAAAGGAATAGCCTAAAAAGTTTAATGCTAACGGACGGGCTTCTAGAAAGACGACTGAAAACAGAGGAAAAAAAATTATGGTATGACGTTCTTGAGATGGCAGCAGGGGATGACATCCAATTCACAAACAGGGATTCGTCCTGTGATCTCTTCCACTGAAGATATAGCGAATATAATCGTGGAGCAAAATTATTTCTTTCTGAAATACCACTAAACATTCCCATATAGGCTTCTGATTAGAATGCAGAAAGCTGGAGTAACTCACCCTCTACCTCTGAGAAAAAGTGGGACAAGATGCCAATTTTCTCCAAATTGATCTATAGATTCAATGCAGTCCCAATCAGGAACCCTCAAGCTCTTCTGCAGAAACTGACAGGCTGATTCTAAAATTGATATGGAAAGCTAAAGGACTCAGAATAATTAAAACAACTTTGAGAAATGAATATAGTTGAAGAATTTCACATTATTTGGTTTCAGGACTTTCTATACTGCTATTGTAATGAAGAATGTGTTATAATGGCAAAATGACAGCCTTAAATCTATGGTACAGAATAGTGCCAGAAACAGCCGCTCAGTTATGGTAAACTGATTTTTAACAAAGGTGCCAAGGTAATTCAATGAAGAAAGGATAATCTTTTCAACAAATGCCGTAACAATTAAACATGCTTTGAAAAAAGATGAACCTCAACTCATACCTCACGTTATGTAAAAATTACTTCATGATGGGTCACAGATCTAAACGTACAACTTAAAACTATACAACTTCTAGAAAACAACAACAAAAATTCTTTGTGAGCTTAGGTTGGGTAATGGCTTCCTAGATAGCAAAAAAAAGCACCTATGCATAAAGAAAAAAATTAAAATTTTTATTCTTTAAAGAACTGCCAAAAAAAAGAAGAGAAAAATAACACTGGGATAAAATATTTGCAATATATATATATATGATAAATAACTTTTATCTAGAAGTTATAAAGAACTCTCAAAGCTTAACAAGAAAACAAACAACCCAATTTAAAATCTGGAAATACAGACACTTCACCAAAGAGATATGGTTAGCAAATAAACACATGAAAAAATGCTCAACGTCAACAGACAACGAAAAAATGTAAATTAAAACTACAATAAGACATGACTACACACTAACGACAACAAAAACAAAACAAAACCTAACAATACTAGGTACTACCAAGGATACTCTTGCTGGTGATAATAGAAAATGATGTAAACATGTTGGAAAACAGTTTGGCAATTTCTTATAAAATTAAACATCAATTTACCATATGGTCCAGCAATACCAATCTTAGATACTAACCCTAAAGAAAATATATACACCTAAAAACCTGTAAGTGAAAGTTTCTAGAAGTTTTATTCCTAACAGCCAAAACCTGAAAACAAATGTTCATCAAGTGGTGAATGGATAAACAAATCATAGTAGATCCACACACGGCATACTATTAAGCATTGATAAGGAACAAACTACAAATAGACCTAACAATATGAATAAATCTCAAAAATCATATGCTAAGTGAAATAAGCCAGACACAAACAGCTATATATTATTTCTGTTTATATGACATCTGGAAAAGCCAAAAGTATAGGAAGAGGAAATAATTTTAAAAAATTAAAAATTTTAAAAACAATTGCCAATGCAATTGCACCGCATAAGAATGTTTTGGTCAAGGATGGACTGCCTACTGGTCCGATAAGATGATAGTGGAGCATACATAGAACTTGATATAGGGCATTTGATATTAGCACTGCAGATCAAGCAAGAGAAATCAATGATACCCAATAATGTGCAGGGACATTTTTTTTTATATGAAGAAAAAAATATATATATATGCGCACACACACACACACACATACCATCTAGGTTCATGTAGGTAGTCTGTATTCGTGCACTGCTGAAACTGCCTAACAAAGCATTTCTCAGAATTTATTCCCATTGCTAAGTGACTCACGACTACAGCTGCAAAGTTATGCAGTATTTTACTATGATAATCCTCACAATACTCCATGGAGTTGGTATTAGTTTTATATCCAATTTACCGGTAAGAAAATGGGGGTCCAGAGATTGTCCAATTTACTAAAGGTAATAAAGTGAGTACACGCACTGACATTTGGAACTTGGTGTCTCTTACTTCAAATTTTATGCTTTGCCCTGCTGCTATACTAATAAGTCAATTAACTTGTCATCCTTAGCTTTTATAATACTTGATTCAGGCCTCTGTTACACAAATTTTAAAGTGATTTTTGTAATCAATAAGTTTGATTATAAATGAGGAATGGAAATAGCTTATTAATTTTTTATGTTTACATTGTTTAACATAATGTTCAGAACACAGTGGACACTCAACTATTTGTGAATGAATAAAGAATGACTTGCATTTCCTGAAAGGAGAATTAAAAATTATAGCAAATATTCCAAAAGCAACTTATTTCACTTTTGAAAACATTATAGTTCACTTTCACGAACATGGCACTCTAAGTAAACTGTGTCTAAGAAGGTATAGACTTAAGCCTTAATATCCATGTTTGGAAGAGGACATAATATCTTTTCCTTTTTTGTAATTATTAGGATGAAAATAATGGACTTAAAAGTCCTTTGCATATGGTAATGTATAATTATTATCATATCTAAGTATTATCATCCATATCAGGCTGTTTAAAGGCAGAGAAGCCTTTCTTTTCTCAAAATCTTCATCTACATGAAAAAATATTTTAAAATATCTTTCCTTTCATTAATGGTGTTAATGCTTTATAGCAATGTTTATAAAGCTTTAGTGCTAAGAAGAAAATCAGAAGACTCAGGAGTTGTATTCTTTTATAACGATATTACAGTCCAATGCAGTTCACAAACTGCTGGTTCTTGAGGTAGAGAGGCAGATGACAAGAGAAAAAGAAAATGAGTAAGAAAGAAAACTCAGTTCACAGAAAGCATAGCCCTTGAAGTAGTTTAAAGTTTTACTGCTAATAATTGGTATTCATACACAAAAGCAAGGTAAAAGAAACAGTTTTTGTTTTTGTTCTTTCAAAGCCCATACATACACTACTTGGTCCCTAGAAACAACGTATTTGAAAAGTAGTTAATATGAGACAATGGCTTGAAACTGTAATATTCGGGACAAATATAAATATCTTCTTATTAAGTGGTTTCAACTACCTAAAGAAAGACTGTCCTGGGACTTCTTTGGATATGCTCATATTTTCAAGAATTTCTCTTAAAATCATTACTTACGTACTTAAACGTGTAGGAATAAGAAAAAATGAAAGTGGTTGATTACAACTTGTAGTTTTGCATGAGGAATGTCAGGTCATATTTGGTTAAGCTTTATACACTTTGTCCCCTCCATAACATCAAATAAAATCAACTCATTGCTTAATTCCTTTGATAATTTTATGTTTGTGTTCAATAAAGTAAGGCAGTTAGGTATTACGTCAAGATTAGGACTTAACTGTTTCACCAAGGGTTAAAAACAAAGCTACCAATTTAAGCCCCTAAAAGGCTGAAATACCCGCTAGTTCCATCTTAAAATCTACAATTTTCAATCAACACGTTAACTTGGATCGGAATTCTGACATTTGAATTATTCTATTTTAAGCTCCAAAAAATGGACACGCACAATTTCATGCAACGTCAAGGAGCTGTAAATTTAAATACACTTCTCTGTAATCTGGTTCACTTCAGAGTACAAATTCATTTAACAAAAAAATGCCTTCATCGCCATACGCATTCACAGGAAGCCACATGGGATAAATGAATTTCCACTTTAAAAAGTATCTACTTTGGTTCAGAAATGCCCATTTAAGAAAAACCTACACTGAGATAAAGTGGACATTTTCTTTTAAAACTACGTGACAGGATTCCCTCTTGACCTCACGTTTCTCCCCGCCACTATTTAAATTTGGGGCAAAATTTCTGATTAAATGACTGATCAAAGTA
Source organism: Rhinopithecus bieti (assembly GCF_001698545.2). Lineage (NCBI taxonomy): Eukaryota > Metazoa > Chordata > Mammalia > Primates > Cercopithecidae > Rhinopithecus > Rhinopithecus bieti. Next base: position 1,655,732 of record NW_016804554.1, on the reverse strand, counting down.
ATGAGGAGAATTCTTCAATGCCGGCCAAAAGTGCTCGGAGTTTCAAACGCTGTGAAGGAGCATTTCCTAAGCTTTGGGTGACTTGTTAACGGAATCTTAAGGGCAAGGTCCAACCACACTTAGAATCAGCAGGAAAATGACCATTTGGTAAAACTCAATTACACCCAGTAGGCACCTCCCCAGGCCCGAAACGGCACTCGCCCTTTCTGCTCAGCTAGCGCGGGACATCGCAACGCCCAAGGCCCTCCCGTCTCAACGGCGCCTGCGCAAAATCTCCCCACAGACTCAATTAAACCCTTCTTTAGGCTGGTCGAGGCTAATGGTTTTGAAATTACTGTCGGGTTACGCCTCACTTTAAAAAACAGGTAGGTATGACAGAGCACACCAAAACGACCACTCACCGAGGTGGTCCTAAATTCAAACGACAGATTTAAGCTTCCTCTCGTGATTTATCTGGCACTGCCGGAAGCGGAACTACCCAGGTCCTTTAGAGACTAGTCCTTTTGGGAGCCTTGGAACCACGGTCAGAAAGGTTAGGACGGATCGTTTGGCTCTTGCCGGAAATCGTTCCGCCCGGTGAGGTTTCGGCGTGAGACCCGAGGAGGGCGGGGAAGAGGCGTGACGGAGATTTCTGAGGTGTAGTAGCCTGAGGTGCCCCTGTGTGGCCCTATAGCTGTTACTGAGGGAAGTAGCCTACGTCCACGCCTACAACTGAAGTAACTTGACGAACATCTCACCCCTGCCTCCGGGATGAAAGTGGGTAACCTAGACCTGAATGGGCTTGACCATCTCACAACTGCTCGCGTGACGACCGCATTCGTGGCAGGTGAGGGCCCCAGAACCGGAGGAGAACCGGAGATGCAGAACCTGATCATGCCAGGGGTGAGGCGGCTGCTGGGCTTCTGCTTTGTCTCCTGTGCTCTGCAGAGCCTAAACACGCGGTCCACTGAGGGGCATGTGCTGCAGCGTGGAGTGACAGTACAGCTTTGAGGGTCCTTTCGCGCCTTGATTTCTCCTCCTGCTCCTCCATGGCTTCCCTTTTTCATTTCTTGGGTTTGAGACGCCAGAAATTGAAGCTCAGCTAAAAGGGAACTGTCGAGCTTCTACCCCACGCTGTTCCTGGTTCCACCGAAGTGATTAGCCTCGAGTTATGGGACTGCTGTGGGTAGAGGTGGCTTTTAAAAAATTTTTCTTCCTTCGTCCTTATCCCTCTCTGTCAACCCTACACCCACTTTAACAGAACAAAAGCCTCGTGTGTTGCAGCCTTTCATAGTAGGGACCGAGGCCGCAGGTCACTGCCGCACCTAATCATTTGGAGGGCGTTGCAGCCTTCCGCGCCTTGAAGGAGAAAGGGCTGGGGTGGTGATCCCTGGATCTGATTCACAAGGTTCTTGACCTCTTCCTGGGAGTCTGCGACTCTTGGAGTCCTTTGGGTAGTAGGTGTTTTGCTGGAAGGCTTAACTATGGAAGTGGGAAGCGTAGCTGACCTTAGCACATAAAATCCTCGCTCTACACTGGGACAGGATTTTGTTCTGCTGTTGTGAATTATTTAATGAAATAGCTATTTTTTTTTTGTCTTAGAAAGATAAAATAATGATAGTTGCCATTAACTGAGTCTTATGTGTGCCGAGTGCTTTACATATTTTGTCATTCGTTCCTCTCAACAATTCCAGGAGATAATGTTAGATTATTATCACCATTTTACAGAGTTAGAAATTGAGGCTTTGAGCAGTCAAGCAACTTGCCCTAGTAAACAGTTGTAAGTAAACGTTTGAATCTGTGTTAAAAACCAGATCTGTCTGCCGTCAAAATCTGTATTCTATTGTCCCGTCCTGTTCTTCCTTGATTTCAATTTCTTCACTAACATTTTCAGTGTCGGAAAGTATCCATTCATTTAAAAAAAAATTGGTGTACCTACTTACATGTCTGACAAAAGTTAGACGTGATCTCTGTCTTTATGTAGCATTGTGATGCAGAATTAAGTAGTGGAGAACTCAGAATACTGTACTTACTGCAGCACAGGTTTATTTAAAGCAAATGACTAAACCTACATGCAGAAAATTTTAAAATCAAACATTGCTGTTTTAGATTTTAAATTCATATAACTTTCAGAGTAGTTGTTGTGAGGGTATTAAACTGAACGATTGGTAGAACATCTGTGGATTACCCAAATAAGTGCTGTGAACCAAGTGAAGTAGTGGGAATATATAGATTAGGTCTTCATTCTCTAAAAGCTCCCATACAACCACAATATAGACAGTGTTATGGACTATTAATTTTCTCATGTGGAAAAGGAATTGTGTTTATGTAGGAAGTTGTTCTTATTTTTAGGAGATACATACAGAAGTACTTAGAGTTGAAGTGTGTTGATACCTAGTACTTTCAAATGGTACAGCAAGTGTATGTGTGTGTGTATAAATAGCAAATATGGCAAAATGTTGGCAATCGTTAAGTATAATGGTGGGCATATGGATGATTAATAAACTATTCTTTCAACTTTCGTGAATATTTGTCATTTTCATAATAAAAGTTGGGGAGGAAAAAACCCAACTCTGATGGAAACAAATAAGTGAAAAGATAGATCCAAAATGCTGCGGAACATGGAAAATGGGAGAGGGTTTTTATGTATATTTAGGGCCTATCAGAAGTGTGATAGTTCTCAGGAAAACCTTCATTGAAGACCTTCCAGTTGGTTTTTGAATGGGGCATAGGAACTTTCAAGGAGAGCAGTGAATTCCAGGCAGAAGGAAATGCAGGTTCAGCAAAAAGGTATTAAATGAACGTTTGAAGAATGAAAAAAAAAATCAACGTGAAGGTTGTGTGGAACTTGGAATGGGCTTTTTTTGTGTAATCTTATAAATGAACCAGATTGCCTTTGCCAGCCTGCAGAAGCTTATTTATTCCCTATTACATGGATGTACTATTAGTGCCCTGGAAAGGAGACACAATTTATAACAGTGTTTCCATTGGAAAATGCTTTTGGAATTTCAGGAAAACTGGTTATGTGTTTGCATTCAGGCTGAGCAGCAGGAGCAGCAGGAGCAGGAGTTCCCATTTCCTCTGATTTTGAGAGCAGAGATTTACTAGTTTATGGTTGAGCTCCTGAGGGAACCCATGGAAAGGGTTGGAATGATGGCTTGGAAATATTAAGTTCAGGTAAAGGGGATCTGAATACTAGGTGGGACTGATGGATGATCCAGGGTGTTATTTTGAGGATCAGGTAGCTCTGGCTGTGACCAGTAAAGGTATGAAAGAGAAGAATGATTATCCCAGGCAGTAGTGTTCATGATAGTCTCAAGCAGTGTGGTAAGACTAGAAAAGATGTAAAGAGGTCTCCAACAACAACAGTGGCAAAGGGAGTTTCTGTGACTCATTAGACAAGAGGTAAGTAGATACATTCTAAATTGAGTTATTTATATTTGTTCCTTGCCAATTAAATTTGTTAGAAAACTGTCATAACAACATTTAACAAGATATTAAACAACTAACATTTACTGAGTGCTTAATATGTGCTATTTGCTGTGGCATCTGTATTGTAATTTAATCGTCAAAACAATATATGAAATTTATAATCCCATTTTACAGATGATGACTAGAGAGTTTCAATAACTTGACTAAGGACACAGAGCTGAGCAACTTTCAGAAAAAGTTTTCAAACCCAGTTTTGAGTCTAGAGCAATGTTCTTATAGTGTGATTCCAAGACGAGCAACATCAGCATCACCTTGGAAGTTTTGGAAAGGCAAAATATTGGGCCCCACCCCCAGAGTTTTGAGTTTAGTGTTTTAACAAGTCCCTACAGGTGATTCCGTTGCATTCTAATGTTTGAGAACTACTGCACTGAGTGTGGACATTTTTAGTAGCATAACACTCATTTCAGATTCTTTTAGATTTATATGTTAGAGTCAGTAGGGAGTTTGGTTTATAGGAGTGTTTATGGAAACTATGATTTATTGTTTAATATACGCCAAGCACTTATGCTATCTCACTTAGTCTTTACAGGGTTACAGGTATTACTATTCTCCCTTTTTAATAGACTAATAGCAACTAGCATAAGTCACTAGCTAAAAAGTGACAGATTAAAACAGATGTACCTGACTCCAGAACATTCCCCTTCCACTATCGAAATATTTGAGCTCTTTTTAGATGGAAAGAGTAAAAAACTTAAACCAAGAGATATTTGCCATTTGATAGAAAACAGAACTGAGATCAACTTATCCACCAACATCAAATTTTACAGCAACTGGAAACTTTTTTTTTTTTCAGTAGACATTTTTTACATGTTAAACAATGCAGAGGAATAGAACAAAAGGCATTGATTTATAAAGTAAATTATTTCTACTTTTATTTTTAAATTGCAAATTATTTTAAATGTAACACTGTAATTTAAAGATGGTTAAAGTGAAGGCTGACTGGGTAAATTGATTTTAATGTCTACTGGGGAGTCACCAGTTATACTGGAATTAGATCTTTAGGAATAGAACTTTTGGAGTTATGCTTTTAATTCTACCTAGCATATTGTTTGACTTTTAAGAATATTTGATTGATTAATTTCTTTTACTACCAGTAATCAAATGAAGCATTTGTTATGTAGTTTCATCTTGGTATATAATTAATTTTAATATGACCAGGAAACAAATACATGTAAACAACTATGGTAAGGAATATTTTGAGATGATACTGCTCTTATATGATAGTTCTTATTTATTTATTTATTTATTTATTTATTTATTTATTTGTTTGTTTGTTTATTTGAGACAGAGTCTTTCTCTGTTATTCAAGCTGGAGTATAGTGGCACAGTCATAGCTCACTGCAGCCTCAAACTGTTGGGCTTAAGCGATCCTCCCACCTCAGCCTCCCAAGTAGCTAGGATTACAGGTGTAAGCTATGATAGTTCTTTAACTGATACTCATGGATGCCTGGTTATGTGGAAGAGTTTGAATGTCAGTGAATCACATAAAATTGCTTGCAGAATTTAGTGCACATGTACTTTCTTTTTTTCTGGGGAGAAGATCCATAGATTTTATTAGATTTGTTAAAGAGTTTTCGACTTCTACACGTTTAAGAGCTGCTATTAAATGAAATCTTGTTCTGATTCTAATCTTTTTTTGTTCATTTATGTATGAGACCAGAATATAGAATTTTATGTTCCCTAAAATACCTGTTTACAGTCAGCTTTTACAAATTGACTTAATGTAATTTCAGATTAATATTTGTCAGTGGTTTTTAAAGCTGCATTCCATTTGTCTGTTCTTTTCCATTGCATTCAGATATTTCGTAACTATGTGCTAACAGATTTAGCTTTAATATAATTTTGTTATAATTTGAGTAATTTTCTCTTAATTGGTTTATTTTGGGATAAAGAATTTAATGTGTAGTCTTTTTGTTAATTCATATGTTTGTCAAGTTGCTAAGATGTGTACTACTGAGGATCAGTTTTAGTTTCTTAATTTTCGTTTTATTAGTTATAAGTAATTTTCTTATGGGAGAAATTGTATTTTCATTTTGACAATATACATCAAGTTATTGGTGCTGATTTTACAAGTCATTAAAATTATTTTTTACAGGAATGTTTTGGAGTGCACCTCCCAAAATTAGTTTTTTCATTACATTTTAGGTAAGAAGATTGCTGTGTCAACTCAAGAAAGCAATAGCCTCACTGTCTTTGTATTTTGAATTGCAACAACTTTGATATCAACAATGAAGCAATGATATCTAAGAACAAAAGAGTATTTGCCAACAGTCATAATATCAAGTGATTGTATAAGCAGAAACAAGCTGTCACAGACCTGTGTGTCAGCTAATATATGGAGAATGCTTTCTTCTGATGCTATTTACTTAGAAGCAGTTCTAATATAAATCATTTCAATTATATCTACATCAAATAAAATAAAAATGAGTGAAGCCCCCAGATTCTTCGTTGGACCAGAAGATACAGAAATAAATCCTGGAAATTATCGACATTTCTTCCACCATGCAGATGAAGATGATGAGGAAGAAGATGATTCTGTAAGTTGTTTGTTTTTTCTTTGGTGAGAGAAGACCAATACAGTATAGGCTTTTTACTAATCACTGTTAATGTGAATTAATCTTAAGATTCTTTTGTTGGAAAATTTTAAACTGAAAAGTATATTTTGTTTCATGACTGATGTTGTTGAATCTATGATGAATCAATAAATACAGTTATGGGTCAAACCTTTATGTTGTTTAATGATGCCTATTTTAGTTTCTTTCAGTGATACGCATAGTGTAACTCAATGTTAGGTAAAAAAAAGTGGCAAAGAGAAACAGTAATCTGGGCCATAAATCCAAAAGCTTTCTTGTATGTAGAAATACATAACAAATATTGATGATAAGTAGAAGGAAATAATTTTAAAGGTTATTTAAAGAAGAAGGATTACTTAACTAGATTCATTAAGCTTATGTTACCAGTGTGAGTTCTGGTTGAACTGACGATACTCATATTTATTAACTTCAGAAGTCTGAAAACTGAGTAGCTAAAAGGGTAGGCTACCTAAAGTATCTATGTGTTTGTGTGTGTGTCTAAAGCTTGTTCTCTTTCTGATGTAATGTTCTATCCATACTGGATCTTAGAAATGATATACATTTATTATACTCATTTTGCTATAGTTACATTAGACCAATATTTTTCTTACTCATCATTTAATTTTTTAAGTAGAGACTACTTTACTGTGAATACTGATTTAAAATACCTACAGTACTTGTTTGTTTTTCATATATTTCTAATTGGAAAGAGAATTTAGTTTTAGGAGAAAAACCTGTTCTATTTTGTAAAATAGTAAAACCAAAATAGTGATTAGATGACTCTTTAAGCCCTTTTTTATAATAACAGTATCTTTCACAGTGGAGTTACACATATTTGAAATGCAAACTCTACTGTTAGCTCATTTCAAACCTTCAATGCGGAGCACCTTTGCTACCTCCTGCCCCTGAAAAACTAGATTTTCAGGCAGGCTTCTCTTACCAGCTCAAACTTTTCTTCATGTGAAGTTTTATCTAGAAGTCCTATAAGTAAAACATGAAAGCAGAGTGTCTCTGGCTCACTTAAACTAGAAAGCACTGTTGACTCAGCCTCTACTACCTTTATCCCCTTTTTCTAGAGTTCTTCTGAATATAGTGTAAACACCACTGGCAGATCAAAGCCAGTCTTCTTACATGTAAAAGCTTTTATGTCTCATCTATATCTATATCCATACCTCTCTCCCATTCTTTCTACCTTCTATGTTTCAGTAACATCAACATTTTTATTTCCACGTATTTATTGTCATACCATGCATCTTTGCTATTGTATGTACTCTTTCACCTTTCTGAAATGACCTTATTTTGGAATACCTTGTGAATTATTTTTCATTCTTCCAAACCCTCCTCAGATTTCACATCATTCACTCTTTCCACTCTCCTTGCTTTTTTTTCCATCACAGATTGGAATACTTCTTCCTCATTACTGTGTCTTTACATTGGTGTATATACAGTTGTCCCTCAATATCCATGAAGGATTGGTTCTAGAACTCCCTGTGGATACCAAAATCTGCCGATGCTGAAGTTATTTTTATGAAATTGTGTGATATTTACATGTAAGCCGCATCTACCCATATGTTTTAAATCATCTCTAAATTACTTTAATGCAATATAAATATGTAAATAGTTGTTATACTGTATCGCTTAGGGAATAATGATAAGAAATATCATCTGTATATGTTCGGTACAGATGCTTTTTCCCCCCCCAAATATCTTCAATACATGATTAATTGAATCCATGGATGTGAAACCCATAGATATGGAGGGCCAACTGTACTTCTGTTCCATGTATCACCATGTATTTTATTATTACTGTGTTCCCTGTTAGACTCAAAGTACTTTGAGTACAGGTACGTCTGTATATCTAATCTTCAGCACATCGTATGGTGCACTATTATCACTTTACAGAAGCTTGATTTAGTTTATTTGATCTATAGCTTTATATTTATAAAATGATTTATTCCAGATCATTCTTCTGTTTTTAAGATTTCTCTCCCGTTTTTAGACTTCAAAGATGTGAATATAGTTTTTTTAGACATTCAACCTAACAAAATACCTCAGATCATTTTAAAAAATTATCTTCATGACTTTAAGGTTTTACCTAACAGAGAACCTCTGTTATTGTGTCTTAGGAATGTGAGTTTATTTATACATTTTAAACTTGAATGGTTCCTATTCATCTTAGCCATTGAGCAGATACTCATTAAATCGATTTGTAATACATAAGACTTAATATATTAACATTTAAAAAAATTGTAAAGCAATTTGAAATGTTAGGTTAGAGTACATTTGTTGTCTGGGGAGATCTACTTTAGGAACATTATAATGAACTGTATCAAAACTTTTGATCAGGAAAGCATTGAATAAGGTCTTATATAAAAGTGGATGGTCAGAGGGATAAATACAGAAGATTCCAGGAAGGTTAGCATTTATAATCTATTTGATTTACCAGTCAACTGTAGTACAATTTGAACTCTACATTTCATGAGTTTGAGGAGAACATACAGAAATATGGTTCTAGGCATAAAAAAAGAACAATTTAGACTGGGCGTGGTAGCTCATGCCTGTAATCTCAGCACTTTGGGAGGCTGAGGTAGGCGAATCACAAGGTCAGGAGGTCGAGACCATCCTGGCTAACACGATGAAACCCCATATCTACTAAAAATATGAAAAAAAAATTAGCCGGGTGTGGCAGTGCACACCTGTAGTCCCAGGTCCCCGGGAGACTGAGGCAGGTGAATTACTTGAACCCGGGAGGCGGAGGTTGCAGTGAGCTGAGATCACGCCACTGTACTCCAGCCTGGGTGACAGAGCCAGACTTCGTCTCAAAAAAAAAAAAATAAATTAATTCTGATGTTATCCAATTTTATTTTAGATATATTAAGAAAAGCCCAGTAAAGCACTTTCGAACCTAGATTATAATGTTGTGTGAAATATATAAAGTATCATGGAAGAAAAAAGAATTGAAATGAGAAACTGAAGACAGCTTTTGTGTATTTAATAAAACTCTCAAGCACTTACATGCAAAGATCACAAATGAATCTTGAGTAATTTTATAAATCTAGGAGCTACTCATAAATTAGTTTCTAAATCCTGCTTTTTAAGTTTTAGACTGAATCGTGGCCTTCGAGCTGTTACGAGGATGCCAGAGATCAGTAACCCCAACAAATAGGAGTATTGGCTATGAAGACAGGAGGGGCAAAGAGACTTGACACCTCTATTGGCAGTGTGGCTTTCTTTAAAATTTTCTTCCAGGTTGTCATTGGTGACCAACTAATATTCAAGTGCAAACTACAATAATAGTTCAATACTGTATAGCTTTGTAGTCAGGACTATGTCTTATTTTAGGCAAGAGAATTCTTTATCTTTCTACATAGAGTAGATGGGTTTTGACTGTTACTATACTTTACTGGTATGAGGAGGATAAATAAATGCTAGAGGTAGTTAATGAGGGGGTACTTTTTTAGTTTTAAATTTCATTGAAAATAGCAACAATATTTGTTCTGAAAGTGTTTTGTTTTAAATTGTTTTCCAGACCTTTGTAGAAAACTGTTTAAGTGTTTATTATAACAATGATATAATTTTTAAAAATTCCTTTGTTTGTTAATGTGTCCCTTTTATTGATTGATCACATGCCTTATCTACTTTTGGAAAACAAATGAAGATAGCTGTACTTTGGAGTTCATGTAAAGTTAACCCGATTTTTTGTTTCATTTTTGTTTTAGCCACCAGAAAGGCAGATTGTGGTTGGAATATGTTCCATGGCAAAGAAATCCAAATCCAAACCAATGAAGGAAATTCTTGAACGGATCTCCTTATTTAAATATATCACAGTAGTAGTATTTGAAGAGGAGGTTATTTTGAATGAACCAGTGGAAAACTGGCCTTTATGTGATTGTCTTATTTCTTTCCATTCTAAAGGTATTAAGGGGAGTGGGGGAGAAACTCCTTTATCCTCTCTGAGTATAAAACTAATACATATTAATTGTAGACTATGAGATAAAACAAAAATAAACTTTAACCCACTTTCATGGACAGGTAATATTAACATTTTGATATATTTCTTTCCAGTGTATGTCTTCTCTGTGTATTTTCCTTTAATTTAGTGTCATAGTGTAAGTGTAATTTTATATTTAACCTTTTTCACTATTACATCAAGCAGTTTTTTCCCCCCACCATATCATTCTTAGATAATGTGGTTTTTAATAGTGGCATAGTATATCATTGTGTGGATATACCATAACATATTTAAATTTATCTAATATCCTAATATTTGGACAGTTTCCAGTTTTCACTATTAAAAATAAGGTTGTGTGAGCTCTTGTTTGCATCTGTAAGTTTCTTAGGACAAGTTCTTGAATTATTGAATACTTTAAGTCCCTTTCTATGCTGTATAGAACAAGATCTATCATTTTCCATATACATATTCATTTTATACATTCCATATACATACTTCATTTTAAGAACTTAATAATTTGAGATATTTAGACATTCCTTGCTATATTTTATTAATCAAACTGAAATATCAATTCAGCTTAAGTATTATGTCTTTGTAAAGTCCACTAATCAAATTATTGCTGAGGGTACATCTGAAAATTCATAGCCTAAGAATCTGTGAATTAAGTGAATTTCCCACTAAGAACTATTAATTGAAAAGATGTGCTCTTGGTTGTAAATGTATTCATATTTAATCATCTCTTGTTACCAAAATATGTTGTCCTGAGCTATGTTAAAGTCTTACTTCAGCAGGAAGAAGATGGAGCATGGTTGTGCTACCATAGCCTAAACTGATATTCATTATTTCATAGAGAAGTCAAGACACTGATCTTTAAAGACTCAGGCTGCTCATTTTAGAGAACCTTAAAATTTCTTCCTCCTTGAGAGTAAAGCATTCTTCCCTTACCCTCACATGGTTCTTCCTATTAATGCTATATTTGCCTGTAAAAAGTAGGTGCTATAGCTAATGTCATATTCCACATACCATCTTTTGGTAGGGAAAAAGTTTCTCTTTAACAAAACCAAAAGCAGGAAACAGTGTAGGTGTTTTCTGTTTGCTAAATTCTGTAAGGAGGCTTCAAATCATAGACATTGAGACATCTTTACAAGCAGTGAATTCTGAGAGTCTTTACAAAACTTGCAGGATTTGTAATTTGTGGCTAAGTGATTCTTGATATAAGGTATCTCTATTTAAATTTTGAAAACTAAGAGGAGTTTAGGAATAAATTTGGTTTAACTGGCCACAGCTTTTTGATTTGTTTTATTTTCAGCATGTTTTAATACTTTTTCTCTTTATCCTGGTAGTGCTGTAAAATATAGTCTCTTCACCGGTATACTTAGTATTATGTAGTTGAATACTAAAGTTATGTATGCTTGCTGATTTTTATCCTTTTCCATAGATATTTCTTAAAATATTGCCTCTTAAGGAATAATAACAATAACATTTATTGAGCACTTACTATGTCAGGTACTGTGCTTAGTGCCTTATATCCACACTATTATTAATTCCTCAAAACTCTACTAGGTAAGACTGGTGTAATACTCTTTTATGCTGGTACCAGAGGCTTAGAGACGTTAAATAAATTTGCCCAAGGTCACATAGCTAGTGAAAGATGGAACCAGGATTTGAACGCTGGTTTATGTCTTTAACTGTTACACGGTATACAACTAATGATGTGTATTGATGGATAAAATTGGAGACTTTGTGTCAATTTTCTTCCCTCTGGAGACAGGGTCTTGCTCTGTCAACCAGGCTGGAGTACATTGGTAAAGTCATAGCTCCCTGTAACCTCAAACTCTTGGGCTCAAGTGATCCTCCCACCTCAGCCTCCTGAATAGATAGAACTACAGGTTGCGCCACTACCCTCAGCTGATTCTTTTGAATTTTTTGTAGAAATGGGATCTTGCTATGTTGCCCAGGCTGGTGTTGAATTCCTGGCCTCAAGCATTCCTCCCAACTCAGCCTCTCAAAGTACTGGGACAGGCGAGAGCCACTGTACCTGGCATTAGTGCCAATATACAGAATAAAATATAATCATAAGATTTTTTTAGATTTTGGGGGAGGGGACCTGTTTAACTATATCTACTATTTGATTTGTTTTCATTGTAATTAATACTTTTACCAGTCTACAAGTTTTAGGAAGTTAATTTCTAATATTTTAATGTTGACCGAGCAATAGCATGATTCTGCTCGTATATTTTGAGCATATATGTCATATATGAATTAATTTTTGCTTGTATAGCTATTTTTTTTTTTTTTTTTTTGAGACAGAGCCTTGCTCTCTTGCCCAGGCTGGAGTACAATGGTGCAATCTCCACTCACTGCAACCTCCGTCTCCTGGGTTCGAGTGATTCTCCTGCTTCAGCCTCCCAAGTATCTGGGATTACAGGTGCACGCCACCACACCTGGCTAATTTTTTGTAATTTTAGTAGAGACGGGGTTTCACCATGTTGGCCAGTCTGGTCTCGAACTCCTGACCTCAGGTGATCCACCTGCCTCGGCCTCCCAAAGTGCTGGGATTACAGGCGTGCACCACCACTCCTGGCCCACTGTTTTTAAAGGTACATAAGTTCTTTGGATATCAGCTAATTTATGTGTGTAGGCATCAAAATATCTAAGAGAAAAGAAGAGATGTTGAATATATTTTTTAAAAATCACCAGGTGATTCTGATACACCCATGCTATTTATATATAGATTTCTCTTTGTGTATGAGGTGAATTTTACCTTATTTCAGGTGACTGACTAGTCAGACCTTGACTCACATGTCAGTGCTCCAAATTTGGTTATATAACCACTGGTTTGCTGTGCCTTAACAATCAAATTAGGAAAAAATAAGATTTAATATATAAGTTAAATCAAGGTTTATGTATATATTATTCCATACCTTTTATAGAAGGCAGTTATGTGTTAATGAAATTAATCTTTTATGGGAGGTGGCATCAATTCAAATTAATAAAGTATAGATGCTTATCTTGAGATTATACAGAATATGTTAATAATATGTATTCTTAGGATTTCCACTGGACAAAGCGGTTGCCTATGCAAAACTCAGGAATCCATTTGTAATCAATGACTTGAATATGCAGTATCTCATACAAGATAGGTGAGTGGTGAAGTTGGCTGAATTAAGGGAAGGAAAATTAACATTAATTTAGTACCTACTCTATGCTGACATGGCATCAGGTGTTTTTGCATTATTAATTCATTGTACTTTCAAAATACTCAGAAAGAGTTGTTGATTACCTAATTTTACAGATGAGGAATCTTGCTAATTAGGAAGATTGATTAATCTACCCAAAGTCACAAGTAGTTCCCCAAGTAGTAGGACAGACTTAACCGAGATTGTTTAACAATTTCCAGAGCCTGCTAAACCATTGAAAGTTATGAGCACTTTTTCTGTCATGGGACTGATGATGAAATTATGACTTTACTCATTATAACTAGATTTTTTAAATGATAAAGTATACCTATTTTGAAAAATATTATACTGTATATTTTAGCATTCATTGAACAGGTAAAAGCATGGATTTCTAATACATTATAAAATATGAGTGTATTTATGTATTTTATTCAATTGATGTTTCACTCCTGTAGCTATTATAATCTCACCAGCATTCTATTTTCTAGTGTTACCATTACAATATGAGATTATATATACGAAACTGCTTTGTAAATATGAGACCCTATGGTTTTTTCACTCTGCTATTTTTTTCTGTTCTTCCAGAGAGTAACAATTATTAATATGTAAAATTTAAAACATTTTCTCTAGATTTACATATTAATTCACATATATGTATTTATATATATACAGCTATAGCTATAGAAATGTATGTTTTAAAAGGTTTGAAAAGTAAAAGCATACTGAAAGCCATTTAATCTTGTCACTATATCTATCATATTTTTTCCTATAGAAAGCAATACATACACACAATCACATTTTACCAAATTAGAATCACTTTTCTCTAGTATACTGTGAACATTTCTCCAGTCATTAAATACTATTTGAGCATAAGGTTTTTAATGCTTAGGTAATGTTCTATCATTGTGATATATCAACTTCATTCAGCCATTTTTAAAATACATTTATGTTCTCAGTTTTAATAATTAGTATCCTAATAAGCTAGAAAAGAATTGTGCATAAATTTTTGTTCTTGTTGCTGAATATTTCCTCAGAATACCTTTTTTCAATATTTGAAATGACATTTGTTTATTTGAAAAATAAAAAGGATTGATATATATACCCTTTTTATTTGTAGAACAGTAATAATGTCTTTTAAGAAAACTACAATAATCTATTCATTGTGAAATGGAGCAATAAAACAATAAGGATGTTTTCTTTTTTCTTCAGGAGAGAAGTATATAGTATTCTTCAAGCTGAAGGTATTTTACTTCCTCGTTACGCAATTTTGAACCGTGACCCAAATAATCCTAAAGGTAAGAGTAAGAGATTTTAGGTAAGCTTCCTTTGCCACTTGACATACTTTTGGGCCACATTCTTACAATAATTAACTGGAAGGAATTTAAAGAATTCATAGTATTCTATTCCATTTTAAAAAATAATCCAGGCCAGGCGTGGTGGTTCACGCCTGTAATCCCAGCACTTTGGGAGGCTGAGGCAGGAGGATCACGAGGTCAGTAGATCAAGGCCATCCTGGCTAACACAGTGAAACCCCGTCTCTACTAAAAATACAAAAAGTTAGCCAGGCGCGGTGGTGGGCGCCTGTGGTCCCAGCTACTTGGGAGGCTGAGGCAGGAGAATGGCGTGAACCCGGGAGGCGGAGCTTACCGTGAGCCTAGATTGCGCCACTGCACTCCAGCCTGGGCGGCAGAGCGAGACTCCGTCTCAACAAAAATCTAAACAGCCAAACATATTCAATTAAAAGGTGACACTGAGTTTAAAGGCTAACTAATAATTTAGGAATTATTTATCCTTCTCTTCTTTGGCCTACCTTTCACATATCTCTAAGAACCATGAGTTAGAATTTTGAAATTACATACGAGTGAATTTTTATTGATTAAGGGTGAACAAGTGATTTATCTATGACTATTGAATTAAGTATTAGAAACTTCATGCTACAATGCCAAAAACTAACTACTGGCCAAGAATTTGGAAATACAGTTGGCCCTGGAACAACATGGGTTTGAACTCTGCCAGTCTGCTTATTCACGGAATAAACATGAATTGAAAATACTGGATTCGTGGGTCCCACATTTACTGATAGCCGACTTTTCATTTACATGGATTCTGCAGAGCCAACTTTGTGACTTGAGTATGTGAAGATTTTGGTATACGAGGGGGTTCCTGGAACCAGTCACCGCTTATAACAAGGGGCAACAGTACTTCTAAGTATTTATGAGTATTTTAAAGCACTGTTTGCTCCATTTTTTCTGGTTATCTAAAACATAGCATGGAAGCTATACCTAACTTAGTCTGAAGGCAAGATATATGTTTGTCTTAAGTGTTAACATTCTGTTCACACTTATTATTGTGGGGGAATTTTGATGAATTTATCATACCTTGAACCATCTTTAATTAAAAACTAGAGAGGGCCGCAGAACAAGATGGCCGAATATACCCTCCAGTGATTGTCCCACTCCCCACAGGAACACCAAATTATAAACTAGCAATGCAAGGAAGCACCTTCGTAAGAACTGAAAAATTAGTCTACCAAGGTAGTGCCTCTGTGAACATGTCGGCCAGAGTTGTAGCATTCCTGGGCTTAGGGCGCCCCCTAGTGCTAATACAGCTGCAGTGACCTCAGGCTTCGATCGTAACACTTACGTATTTTTTGAATATGTGGAAAGCTTTCTCAAGAAGGATGGGCACAAAGAAGCCCAAACGGTGAAGACTGAAATAAATATCTAACTTGTAAATACCGAGACATCAGTGAATGTCTACAAGCATCAAGAACATCCAGAAAATGTGACCTCACCAAACAAACTAAATAAGGTACCAGTTACCAATCCTGGAGTGATGTAGATATGTGACCTTTCAGACAGAGAATTCAAAATAGCTGTCTTGAGGAAGCTCAAGAACTGCAAGGTAACATGGAGAATGAATCAGAATTGTATCATGCGAAATTAACAAAGAGATTGAAATAATTCAAAACCATCAAGCCAAAATTCTGGAACTGAAAAATTCGGTTGACACACTGAAATATACATCAAAGCCTCTCAACAGCAAAGTGGATCAAGTAGAAGAATTAGTGAGCTTGAAGACCGGCTATGTGAAAATACATGGCCAGAGGAGAAAGAGAGGAAAATAATGAAACACACCTACAGGACTAAAGAGACCTGACAGAGGAGTCTGAACAAACTTCTCAGGTAGCACTTTTCATCTTTTGGCCCACTCCTTTCTTCATTTTCTTTGACAACTTTGGGACCTATGTAGTTAATAAGGGGAAGGGAAAATGTTTATATATATATATATATACACA
>NW_016804554.1:1623955-1637602 GCF_001698545.2 Rhinopithecus bieti | reverse complement strand
TATATATATGTATATCTTAAAAATAGTCTCAAAGGGACAAATCCAATAATTAGTGCTCTTAAAGAGAACATAGAGAGATCATGGTAGAAAGTTTATTGAAAGAAACAATAACAACTTTCCAAACCTAAAGAAAGATATGAATATCCATAGGTCATAGAAGAATATGAAGATTTAACCCAAATAAGACATATATTAATCAAACTCTCAAAAGTCAAGGATAAACAAAGATCCTTAAAGCACCCAGAGAATAGATGTATATAACATTTAAAGAAGCTCTGATACACCTGGCAGCTGACATCTAAGCAGAAATCTTATAGGCTAGGAGAGAGCGTGATGGCATTCAAAGTATTGAAGGAAAAAAAAACTTCGAACCTAGAATATTCTATTCAGCAAAATTATCCTTCAAACATGAAGACATAATATATTTTACTAAACAAAAGCTGAGGGATTCATGAATTACCTGGAATATCCTGGAATTTCCTATCCTTATAGGATAGGATAGGAAAAAGATCTTACAGAGTCTCTAAGGAAATGTTTTACAGGAAATGCTAAAAGGAGTTCATCAATCTGATAGAAAAATACATTAACAATTAGAAATCATCTGGGCCAGGCGCAGTGGCTCATGCCTGTAATCCCAGCACTTTGGGAGGCTGAGGCTGGTGGATCACGAGGTCAAAAGATCGAGACCATCCTGGCTAACATGGTGAGACCCTGTCTGTACTAAAAATACAAAAAAAAAATTAGCTGGGCTTGGTGGCAGGTGCCTGTAGTCCCAGCTACTCAGGAGGTTGAGGCAGGAGAATGGCGTGAACCCAGGAGGCGGAGCTTGCAGCAAGCCAAGATCGTGCCACTGCACTCCAGCCTGGGTGACTGAGGAAGACTCCATCTAAAAAAAAAAAAAAAAAAAAATTCAAGAAATCATCTTAACATGTAAAACTCACTGGTAATAGTAAGTACACAGATAAGTACATAATATTCTAACACTGTCATTGTGGTGTACAAACCTCTTATATATTTCATAGGAAGGCTAAAAGGCAAACCTATCAGAAATAATAACTACAACAACTTCTTAGGAGTGTAGAAACATAAAAATAGAGCGAACAAAAAGCCAAAACATGGATGGGCAAAATGGAGTTAAAATGTAGAGTTTTAAAATTTTCTCTTTCTTTTCTTTTCTTTGGAATCAGAGTTGTCATCAATTTAAAATAATTGGTAATAAAATGTTTTTTGTAAGCCTTATGGTAATCACAACCTATAACAGGTACACAAAAAATACAAAGAAATTAAAACATACTACCAGAGAGAATTACATACATATATATGTATTTGAGACAGGGTCTTGCTCTTCACCCATGTAGGAGTGAAGTGGCATAATGGTATTTCACCCATGTTGGAGTGAAGTGGCGTAATCATTTTTCACTATAGCCTCTACTCCCTAGTGATTCTCCCACTTCAGCTTCCTGAGTAGCTGGGACTACAAACACAAGCCACCATGTCCAAGTAATTATTTTTTGTAGGGACAGGGTCTCACTGTGTAGCCCAGGCTGGTTTCAAAACTCCTTGGCTCATGTGGTCGTCCTGTCTTAGACTCCTGACGTGCTGGGGGCCATCATGCCCAGGCAGAAAATCACTTTCCCACAAAGGAATACAGGAAGGAAGGAAGGGAGGACAAAAAAATAAAAACCTCAGAAAACAAATACCAAAATAGCAGAAGCAAGTCTTTACCTATCAATAATAACATGAATGTAAATGGGCTAAATTCTTGCATCAAAAGACATAGAGTTGCAAAATGGATTAAAAAATAAGACCCAACTCTATACTGTCTACATATGATCATTTCAGTTGATGGAGAAAAAGCATTTGATAAAATTAAACATCCCTTCATGATAAAATCTCTCAAAACACTGGGTATGGAATGAACTTACCTCTTTATGATAAAAGGCCTATATGACCAACCCACAGCTAACATCATACTGAACAGGGAAAAAGTGAAAATATTTCCTCTAAGACTTGGAACAAGACAAAGATGTCTACTTTCATCTCTTTTATTCAACTTAGTACTGGAAATTATAGCCAGAGAAATTAGGGAAGAGAAGGAAATAAAGGGCATCCAAATTGAAAAGAAAGGAGTTAAATTATCCTTGTTTATAGGTGATATGATCTTATGGTTAGAAAATCCTAGAATCTCTACCACAAAACTATTAGAACAAGTTCAGTAAAGTTGCAGGATACAATATGAACTTACAAAAATCCATAGCATTTCTATATGCGAACAGCAAACAATCTGGAAAAGAAACCAAAAAAAAAAAAAAAAAAGTAATGCCATTTACAATAGCTACAGATAAATTAAATACCTAGGAATTCACTTAAAGAAATGAAAAATCTCTTCTACAATGAAAACCATAAAATGCTGATGAAAGAAATTGAAGAGAACACACAAAAAATGGAAAAATACTCCATTTTCATAGATTGAAATAATCAGTATTGTTAAAATTGCCATACTACCCAAAACTGTCTGCAGATTCAATGTAGTCAGAATACCAAAGACATTCTTCACAGACATAGAAAAAAAATACTAAAATTTATATGGAACCACAAAAGACTCAGAATAGTCATAGCCAGCCTGAGCAAAAACAACAAAACTAGAGGAATCACAATATTTGACTTTAAGTTACACTACAAAGCTATAGTAACCAAAACAGGATGGTACTGGCATCGAAACATAGACCAAGGGAACAGAATCCAGAATCCAGAAAGAAATACATACATTTGCAATTAACTCATTTTCGACAAAGTTGACCAGAATGTCCACTGCGGAAAGGACAGTCTCTTCAGTAAGTAGTGTTGGGAAAACTTGATATCTATATGCAGGATCAAATTAGGCCCCTATCTTTCTCTATATACATAATCAAAATGGGTTAAATACTTAAATCTAAGACCTGAAAATATGCAACTACTAGAAGAAAACATTGTAGAAACACTCCAGGATATTGATCTGGGCAAATGTTTCTTGAGTAAGACCTCAGAAACCCAGGCAACCAAAGCA
This sequence comes from Rhinopithecus bieti, assembly GCF_001698545.2. NCBI lineage: Eukaryota > Metazoa > Chordata > Mammalia > Primates > Cercopithecidae > Rhinopithecus > Rhinopithecus bieti. The sequence continues at coordinate 1,634,556 of NW_016804554.1, read as the reverse complement.
AAAATGTGCTAATGGGATCACATCAACATGAAAAGCTTCTGCACAGCAAAGGAAATAATACAGTGAAGAGACAGTCCACAGAATGGGGGAAAATATTTGTAAACTACCCATTTGACAAGGGACTAGTAACCAGAATATATAAGAAGCTCAAACAGCTCTATAGGAAAAAAACAATCTAATTAAAATATGGGCAAAGATTTGAACAGATTTTTCTTAAAGGAAGACATACAAATGACCAATAGGTATATGAAAATATGCTCAACGTCACCAATCATCAGAGAAATGCACATCAAATCTATAATGAAATATCAACTCATCCCAGTTAAAATGGCTTTTATCAAGAAGACAAACAATAAGAAATGTTTGTGAGGATGTGGAGAAAGGGAATACTGTTGGTGGGAATATAAATTAGTAAAACCACTATTGAGAATAGAATGGAGGTTCCTCAAAAAACTAAAAATAGAGCTACCATATGATCTTGCAATCTCACTGCTGAGTATATGTCCAAAAAAAGAGGAAATCAGTATATTGAAGAGATATTTGCACTCATGTGTATTGCAGCACCACTTGGAATAGCCAGTATAGAAACAACCTAAGGGTCCATTAATGGATGGATTAAGAAAATGTGGTACCTATAGACAATGGTATACTATTCAGCCATAAAAAGAATGAAATCCTGTCATTTGCAACAACGTGGATGAAACTGGAAGTCTTATGTTAAGTGAAATAAGCCAGGCAAGAAAGAAATATTGCATGTTTTCACGTGTGGGAGCTTTAGAAAAAAAGATGAACTCTTAGAGCTTGAGCATAGAATAATTGTTACTGGAGGGAAGGGTTGCAAGGATGATGGGGATAAAGTGAGGATGGTTAGTGAGTATAAAATACAGTTATATAGAATGAATAAGATCCAGTATTTAGTAGCACAATAGGGTGACTGTAGTTCACAATAATTTATTTTATATTTTGAAATAACTAAGAGTGAAATTAGAATGTTCCTAACACAAAGAAATGATAAATGTTTGAGATGGTGAATACCCCAACTATTCCAATTTGATTATTAGACCATTGTATGCCTGTATCAGAATTTCACATGGACTGCATAAATATATACTACTATGTACCCATGATGATTAAAAATAACATTTAAAAAAGATATAAAGTAATCATCATCTGAAGCAGGAAACTTTTCTTGTCTAGAGGTAAAAATTTAACTTTCTAATTGAACTGGCATACTTTGCATATGAGTTACTTTCTAACTTAAATAACTTCATGTTTTATGATATCTGTGATACGAATAATCTCAAACAGTTTTCAGAAGATGGTGACATTCTTGAGTTACTTCTCAGTCTTGATATAATAATTTCACGTCTAACTTTGAATTCTGTGGTGTGGTAGTGTGAAATGGTAAGTCTGTAAAATTTTGAAGAACTATAGCTTTTAATGCCATATATATCATAAACGTTGGCATATGTTATTTACATAAACATGTATAATTAAAGTCAACTGAGTACATTATCCAAATTTACATCTATGGTCTTTTAGTAAAAAAGTCTTTGATAATAATGTGGTTTCCTGATAATATAATAAGAATATGTGATATTTCTTGCAATCATGTTTGTTTTATAGAATGTAATCTGATTGAAGGGGAAGATCATGTAGAAGTAAATGGGGAAATTTTTCAAAAGCCATTTGTAGAAAAGCCAGTCAGTGCAGAAGATCACAATGTTTACATTTATTACCCAACTTCTGCTGGTGGTGGAAGTCAAAGACTCTTTAGAAAGGTAAAACCTTTGTAAGTTTTGTATGAATACTCTTCTTTATACATTGTTGTGTAAGTGTTATTAAAAGCAATCAAGCATTTAATTATGATTAAATATTGACCTCTTGAAAATGTATCATTTAGAGGTAAATTTATAAAACTGATATACTTTGTTAGAAAGGCATGGCATCATTTTAGTTATTTAATGTTAAGCAGAATTTCTGCCTGCAGAATGCCAGGAAAGATACTTGACTTTTCTTTTCCTTCCCATTTTGTATATCTGTCAAACTAGAAATTCACTTAAGCAGTAGCAGTCTTTTAGAATAATGGCCCAGAAAATAACAGCTCGTAGAAAAGTAACACTGATAACTTTACATACATGAAAGTACACTTAATTATACTCATAATAAAATAAATGCAAATCAAATCTAGATATAATGACATTGTATTACTTTTTGGATTGACAATGATAAAAAATATTGAGCTAGTTGAGAAATAAGCACAAGGGCAAACACTGTTGGCAGAAATACAAAGTAATGTAGCCTCTTAACATAATTTAGCAATGTATCAGAATGTAAAATGCATATACATGTATAAAAATTGATGGAAATTCAAATTAAGAACACGGTGAGATACCATTTTAACATCCATTAAAGTAGCAGATATTAAGAAGCCTAACAGTAACAAGTGTAAACAAGGATGTAGAACAGTGAAAACTTACACATTGCTGATGAGACCCTACATTGTTAAAATAGTTGATAAAGAGTTTTCATTATCTTCACAAGTTGAATATGAGCACATTCTATCACCGAGCAGTTCCACTTTTATTATATACCTTAGGAACACTCATACATGTTTGCTGTTGCGACACATAAGAATGTTGAAAGCAACGTTGTAATCACCAAAGCTTGGAAAACAACCTAAACATACATTGATAGGAGAATGGATAAATTCTGGTGTATTTATACAGTGGAAAATTCTAGAGTAGTAAAAATGAACAAGCTTACATGCAGCAACCTGGATGAATCTTAGGAACATAACTCTTACTGTTCATTGTATTTCTATACTCTTTAATATGTAAGTTATGGTAACAATAGAGACTACTGTAGTGCCAACTATATAGTAAGTTTTGTTAATTATTTGTGGATTAAAAATGTATTTGAAAATGTCTAAGATGGAAATAGATGGTTAATAAACTGTCATTTTATCATAAAAATGAGGGAAATAATTTGCTTTTTTATATCGATGGACATCTTTTGTTTTCAGATTGGAAGTAGAAGTAGTGTTTATTCTCCAGAAAGCAATGTACGAAAAACAGGCTCATATATATATGAAGAGTTTATGCCCACAGATGGTACTGATGTTAAGGTAGGATTGATTAAAATAGATTTTAGTTTTATATTTCAAGTTTACCAATGATATCAGAAAAAGAAGTTAATCTTTAACTGTATCTAACCTTTATTCAGGATCTCTTTCTTTTTGATTAGGGATTCCTCATGTTTTGTACCATCAATATCTTTAGCAGTCTGAAGCCTATGGACTCTTTTTTAAGAGTAGTGTTTTTAAATGCTTTAAACATGTAAGATTATGATGGAGACAAATTTTATTCAAATATAATAAAATATTTAAAAACCAACTTTGTGTTATACATCATAAGTCTTTAAAGGGGCATTGAATAATAAGATACCAGGGATAAAGGTCTAATAACCATCACAGATTCCAAGCAGTGATTAGTGTAAGTGAGGTTTTGAGATCTGTGACAACTGTGATGTGATATAAAACATGTCTGTCATTTTAGTTCGTGACAAATAAGGTCTTAATTGCTTTACCTTCAGCCATTCTCTCTCTAACCGGAATGTTTTCTAAAGTATAAATCTGAGTATGAATCCTTAAAAATTCTCTAGTGGATCCTTATTGACCACAGGATAATAACCAGATTCATAATCCTGCCATACAAGATATTTCAGTCTGTCCTCTGTTTGTCTTATAAACCTCATTTCTTACAGTATAAACTATATCAGATAACTTGCCAATACCTGAATACATTATAGTGTTCATGCCTCTTTCTTTTACTTTTCTTCTCTTATCTGCACTCAGATTCATACCCTCAGCCTTTTAAATATTTTCTTTTGGGATTTTTTTTTTCCTATAATATTTGCATCTCTCATTTGTTAAACTAAAACAATTTGAAGACAGCGATCACATTGTATACATCCTAGTATTCCCTCATAATGCTCAGTATAATAGTTCTCTATAGAGAATGAAACTTTACTCTACCAATTTTGCCATATAATGATTACTTACAACCTTTCCCAATGAACTGAAAATTTGGGCATGTAAAATAAAAAGATGTGTCTAATAGCCTGGATTCGGAACTAGTTTTTAGTTATTTTTTTCATTGGATTTGTTGTCTGCTGGTTACACACACACACACACACACACACACACACACACACATATATGTATTTATACATTTATTTAACATTTTTGAAAGGTTTATACAGTGGGTCCAGATTACGCCCATGCTGAAGCTCGAAAATCTCCAGCACTTGATGGCAAGGTGGAACGAGACAGTGAAGGAAAAGAAGTAAGATATCCTGTTATTCTCAATGCACGAGAGAAATTAATTGCTTGGAAAGTCTGCCTTGCTTTTAAGGTAAGATGTTATACAAATCTATAGATCCTTATAAAGGTAAATTCTAATTTTCTTTTTTGACTAAAACATTATTGGTGCTTTTGACTAAGACATTATACATATAATTGGGGAAGTAAACTGAGAAAGTAATTAATACATCTGAATGGTTCATGTTATTTTTCAAGGGATTCTTGTACTGCCAGTATATTCTTTTGTATTATATAAAAGAAAACCTGGTCAATTTATTCAGAAATTAAAATTACAGAAATGACTCAACTAATCAGTGTTTTAGGGTTATTGTCTAGTGTACTTTTTGAAACTGGCTTTAAGTGTTACTTTCATATAATTGGTAAGTTTTTTTGTTAAATGAAAACAGTTCTCAGTGGTCTAGCCTTGGCAATTGATTCTTTGGCCTAATATATGATAAAAGATGTTCATGAAAACAATATAAAAACATATCTTTCTTTTTTTTTTTTTTTTTTTTTTTTTTTTGAGACAGAGTCTTGCTGTCGCCCCGGCTGGAGTGCAGTGGCACGACCGGGTTCAAACTATTCTCCTGCTTCAGTCTCCAGAGTAGCTGGGATTACAGGCACCCACCACCACACCCGGCTAATTTTGTATTTTAGTAGAGAGGGGTTTCTCCATGTTGGCCAGGCTCATCTCAAACTCCTGACTTCGTGATCTGCCCACCTCAGCTTCCCAAAGTGCTGGGATTACAGGTGTGAGCCACTGCACCCAGACAAAAACATTTCTTAAAAAAAACTTTTTTACTTTTGACATTTGACTAATTCTCTCAATCTATATTGTTAGGTTTCTTCCTAACTACTGCATAGTAAAGATTTAAATAGAAATAGTAAAACCTTCATTTAATGAAGGATAAAAATTTTACCTTTTTGAAATCTTGGCTTGGATCTATAACCTAAAGGCTAGTATATGTTACTGGCTATTAAACAATAAAGAATTACTTTGTGCCTTAATAATTTGACCTATCTTTCATGGAAGGAATGTTAGCCTGTACATAAGTTTTAATAGCTTTATAGAAATCCTTTTATTATGCCAGGATTCTGAAAGCTGTGACAAAAAATCACATTCTACTAATACCTGATGATTGAACATCAAATGTTAGATCAGAAGGTTCTTAGAGCCTGAGTAGCAAATTCACGCCTTTTGGCCATTTTCTTCTCCCAAATAAAGTAAATTTATTACAGGTGTTCACGAATACGTGGTATTGGGGGTTTAAAAGATCACAGGATTTCGACTGGGTGTGGTGCCTCACACCCGTAATCCCAGCACTTTGTGGTTGCTAAGGTAGGTGGATTACTTGAGGCCAGGAACCCCAGACCCACCTGGCTAACATAGCAAAACCCTGTCCCTACTAAAAAATACAAAAATTAGCCTGGTGTGGTGGCACACGCCTGTAGTCCTAGCTACTCGGGTGACTGAGGCACAAGAATTCCTTGAACCTGGGAAGTGGAGGTTGCGGTGAGCCAAGATTGTGCCACTGCACTCCAGCGTGGGTGACAGAGCGACACTACCTCTCAAAACCAAACAAAACAGATCACAGGATTTCCTCTGGAATATGTCCTCAAAACTGTTCTCCATGTCCGCCCTCCCTCTTTTTTTTTTTTTTTTTTTGATTAACATGATGTAATTTCTGCTAGTGCCAAGTTTTTTGTTTTTTGTTTGTTGTTTTTTTCAGATCCTTTAACAATTTTGCTTTTGTTTTTAAATTAGATGTTAATTGAAGAACTTTGTGATAGAATATATTATTTTGGGGCCTCTCTAGCTGCCTATGCATTATTGTTCTACATCTACTTTATGATAAAAGACTTAAATAATCATATAGCCTCTATAATGTATTTTCAGAGTACTCAAGTTACAAATAAATAATTTCTTTCATTTCTTATTGTGAAGTAAACCAATATATAGTAATATACTTTTAAGCATTTATAAAATTTGATATGTTCTGATAGGACTAGAAAACTGTGAATCTTAATAATTTAAATAAAACCTTAAAGTTTATAATTTATTTTAAATAGCAAACAGTTTGTGGCTTTGATTTATTACGGGCCAATGGACAGTCCTATGTCTGTGATGTCAATGGCTTCAGTTTTGTGAAAAATTCCATGAAGTATTATGATGACTGTGCAAAATACTTGGGTAAGAATTTTTTAAATTTTCTTTTTACCTTCATATACTAGTTTTTCAGAAACCAAATAACTGTTAACATTAAATGGTCAGGTTTTTTAAGCCTTCTAGAGTAAAGATCAGTGTTCATAAAATGACACCCCCGAAGACTATGCCAGATCCTGAATTATACTCTGGCTTATCAAAGACAGATTAATTTATGATCAGTATAGATGAAAACCTTTAACTTCATATGTTTACAAATACTATAACATGTTGATTATTAGTCAAAAGTTTATTTGTTAGAATACATTATTCCTCAAATTTTTGCCATGTAACTACAGTGGAAAAGGTTTTCTTCCACTTAATGGACAAAATTAACATTCATGAAATAAATAAACAGAGTAAAATAGAAATATTTAGAATTCATGACTCTTTTGCATGACAATTCATTCTACAAGCATATGTTACTTGATATTTTCATAAGACTGTCAAGTGAATGTAAAAAAATTATTGTAGGTAGAAATGCCATTTTTATATTCTTCAACCTGTTTTCTTTATACTTTGATTCAGAAGACTAGCAAGGCAATAACTATTTTTAAGACATTTCCAGGTATATATGACAAATCCATAGGAAACTTACATTAAAAAATGTTCTATAATTGGAGCTAGCTTTTTTACTGGTTAAGTATCCCTTATCCACAATGCTTGGGACCAGAAGTGTTTTGGATTTCAGATTTTCAGATTAAGAACATTTAACCCATAGTATGTTTCAAAGATTTACAAACTTACCCTTAAAGTGATGTTAGGGAGAGTTTACTAAATTTTAGCATAAATAAATGCTAAATTTAAACAAAACCAAAAGTAAACATTTTCCATTTTTAACCCTTCTGGTATAATAGTGATTTGTTAAGATGAACACAATATTTATAGTAGCATTTTAGGTGTTCAATAAACTGATAAGAACTTATCAGTAGCCACACAGAAGAGACAATCTTGAATTTCAGAATGTATGTAATTAGATATGATGTAATTGTAGTGATTTCTTTGAATCCAATGCTGATTGATATTTTAAAACTAAAGCAAATAATCTCAAATTTGTGAAATCCCATTGATGTGTCTAATACATCAATTTAGAACTACTGATTTTTATTTTTTCTTGATCAGAATTTGAATCTGTGGGTTATTTTTTATGTGATGTAATCACTAGATAGTTTAAGTCTTACGATTCTCTCTCATTGTCATTAAGTACCCAGTTTTGTCTTAAAATGTACTAATTTTAAATATTTTCTTTTTTGTCTCGAAGAAATATTGTAATGCGAGAACTGGCTCCACAATTTCATATTCCGTGGTCAATACCCTTAGAAGCTGAAGATATCCCAATTGTACCAACTACATCTGGAACTATGTAAGTCTGAATTGTTTTCATTTAGAAATTGAGTTTTCCTTGTCATCTGTGCTATTAGGATAGAAATTACATTTCTGGATGATGATTAGACACTTTACTGTGTATGATTTCATATGATTCAGCTTAAAGATAAAGGAGTAGATTATACGTATTTATAAGGGTCAACTAATTGTTACAAAGAAACTACTGAAACGTGCCTGGATAATTATAGAATTGTTTAATCAAGCCATAAAAATAAAAAAAGGTACCAATAGGTGTGTTACTTAAAGGTTCACAGTGGTCTTACAACTTTTGCTCTCTCAAGTCATATCTTGCATAATTATACCAGTATTGCGAAATGTTTCATAACATTCTGTTACCGAAAATTATTCCTTTAAATTCATGTCAGTTGACTGAATGCTTTTTTTTCACAACTTAGATATTTATATTAACATGTTAAATATCCTGAGACGTACTGATGATAGGGGGAACAAATTTTATTTTTAATCAGCATTTTTCATACTGATTTAACACAGAAGTGTTAAATAAAATTTTTTCAGGTAACTCAGTTGATATCCTGCAGGGTTATGTTCTGCAGTTCACACTTCAGCAAACACTAGATTATACCTCTTAATTCTAGCATGCTTCTAAGATGATTTTATCTTCCAGTAATTTGAGTTTTAAATACTTGTTTTCCTTACATGGGCAAAACTTAGCAAATATATAAATATAGCAACCATCATGTAAAGTTTTATTTTGATTTAATGAAGTCTCAGTCTGTAATGATCTAATGCTACAGAGCAGATATTTAATAAAGCTCAGAAATTGTAGTCCGTCTACTTTTATCCCAGAGTTAAGGTAGCCATTTCTAGAGAAGAAAAGGTTATATTCTATTATATAGCTTAATATCACCCCCCCCCCAGCTTCTTAAGTTCATTTTGAATTTGATTTCATAAAGTTAAAACTAGATAGTTGTAAGTATTATTCTTCATGGGAAAGCTCTTGAAATGGTAAAAGATGGCTCTAAATAAATGACTAAATGTTCATATTAATCTGAATTATACAACACAAATCTTTTTTAGAGAATTAAGAACATAGGTATTTTTTCATTTTAGGATGGAACTTAGATGTGTCATAGCTGTTATACGTCATGGGGATCGAACACCAAAACAAAAAATGAAAATGGAAGTGAGGCATCAAAAGTATGTTTTAAGATGAATAATTTAACATGCATGATATAGTTTTAAGATTTCTGATAAGTGGTCAACTCTTTTGATTAATATATCATATAGAAAAACTTTTATCTACCCTCTCTTGGCCATTTATATTTAAACCAGTGGATGCATGCAAAATCCATTTAAAATATGTTCATTAGCTTCTAAAATTATTGTGGCAATATTCATAAATATCATCAGTCTGCCCTGGCTTTCATTTATTGTCATAAAAATGTTCCATTTAATCTTTGCTTATCACTCTCTTGTATTGCGTTCTGAGAGTGAGTAATCCCTCAGCCTTTTAGAAGAAAATTCATAGAATGAAAGTTTCTGTTATTTCTATCTAGTGTTTGATTTGGAGATGATAAAATTTGAAAACCCTGAACCATTAAGTATGTGTTGACACAAGTAACTTTCAATGTGTATGCAATGACTTCAGAAAATATATAATATTATGAACTATAATTGTATGTTTGGTTTCCATGAAAAAACTTTGAAAAGTGGTATGGTGATTATTAGTTTGGTATCATTTAGGAAAGTACTAAGTTTTATCAATCAAAGTTGAGCAGCAACATGTATAGTGAAAGAGGAAACGCAGTACTTGAAATTCTTAGATCCCAAGTTCTAGTCCCATAGCTTATCACATATTATTTGTTAGTTTAAACATATATTGGTAATATTAATTATTGCAAGTGACTAACAGTGTTCTGTCTTTTTTTATAAGATTTTTTGATCTTTTTGAAAAATGTGATGGCTATAAATCAGGGAAATTAAAACTCAAAAAACCAAAACAGTTACAGGCAAGTATATTTGCTTTCTTGTTTAGTTTTAAATTTTTTAATGGTGAAATTACATAAAAATTCAATTTTCTGTTAATTTATTTTACAGGAAGTGCTAGATATTGCACGACAGCTTCTTATGGAGCTTGGACAAAATAATGATTCTGAAATTGAAGAAAACAAGCCAAAACTTGAACAACTTAAGACTGTATTAGAGATGTGAGTATCTTTTTGAAACCCTTAATTGCAGTACTACATATAGCTCTTCTTTTTTATGTGTGTGATTTTCCATTTTAATTACTTTCACAGTCTGATCTTTTACTCTTTGTTACTATAGTTGAGACGTGAAGGAAATCTAATGTGAAAAAAATAGATTGTTGTATTGAAGGTTTTAGCTTTAGTTTTAATTTAGGTGAGAAGATTAAACAAGGACATCAGATTTGTGTCTTCTGTGAAATACTGCTTAGAATCAAGGCCACATTGCTAACTTGACCATAGATTCATTGCAGTTTAAATATAAAAAATTTGAACTTTGCCTTAATCAAGTAAAATGGATACCCATCAATATTCCTGTTATAGCTTTACATTTTTAACCTCTTATAATCTTATTTCCTTTATTTCTTAAAACACATATATCTGTGTTTTTACATATTTCTGTACTTTATCTCTTCAGAGTTGTCTTTTTTTTTTTTTTTTTTTT
>NW_016804554.1:1617116-1623928 GCF_001698545.2 Rhinopithecus bieti | reverse complement strand
TAGATGTGAGTATCTTTTTGAAACCCTTAATTGCAGTACTACATATAGCTCTTCTTTTTTATGTGTGTGATTTTCCATTTTAATTACTTTCACAGTCTGATCTTTTTACTCTTTGTTACTATAGTTGAGACGTGAAGGAAATCTAATGTGAAAAAAATAGATTGTTGTATTGAAGGTTTTAGCTTTAGTTTTAATTTAGGTGAGAAGATTAAACAAGGACATCAGATTTGTGTCTTCTGTGAAATACTGCTTAGAATCAAGGCCACATTGCTAACTTGACCATAGATTCATTGCAGTTTAAATATAAAAAATTTGAACTTTGCCTTAATCAAGTAAAATGGATACCCATCAATATTCCTGTTATAGCTTTACATTTTAACCTCTTATAATCTTATTTCCTTTATTTCTTAAAACACATATATCTGTGTTTTACATATTTCTGTACTTTATCTCTTCAGAGTTGTCTTTTTTTTTTTTTTTTTTTTTTGAGACAGGGTCTTATTCTGTCACCCAGGCTAGAGTCAGTGGTATGATCTCAGCTCACTGCAACCTCCCGCTCCCAGGTTCAAGCGATTCTCGTGCCTCAGCCTCCCAAGTATCTGGGACCACAGGTGCACGCCACCACGCCTGGCTAGGTTTTGTATTGTTAGTGGAGACGGTTTCACCATGTTGGCCGGGCTGGTGTTGAACTCCTGACCTCAAGTGATCTGCTCACCTCGGCCTCCCAAAGTGCTGGGATTACAGGCTTGAGCCATGGCACCTATGCCTGTAATTTTAGAAAACATTTTGTTTTAATGTGGTTAGAATGATTATATATGGTGCAATTTTTTTTTTTTTTTTTTTTTGGCTAGAATATTTTGAAGAATTAAACAGGCGATTACAAATACAAGGGAGCATGAATATGTGAGAATTAGTTTTTCCCTACATTGTCTATTCTGCTTATCATTTTATTTTTCAGGTATGGTCATTTTTCTGGAATAAATCGTAAGGTTCAGTTGACCTATCTCCCTCATGGTTGTCCTAAAACATCTAGTGAAGAGGAGGGTATGTCATTCTTAATGCTTATACAGTAGTTTTATTTATATATAGTAACTTGTTATTCACTGTTGATTACCTTTGGACCATCTTTTGCTTAGTAGTTTAGGATTGGCATGGTGAGGAAAAGTAAAGTGGAATTATCTTAGCTGTGCTTCCTTTAAATAAAGGATACATTTTTACATTACTATTCTTTAAATAAAGGATAGATTTTATTATTTTGAAAACTGCATAGGACTTCCTTTTAACTGTGGGATTGTTTCAGAAAACGTATTTATTTGTAACTGTTATTTAATGGGCCCCTTACATCACCTTTTGATAGCAGAGGGCAGAGTATCTAAGAAGAAAGCCCAAGAAGTACAAAAAGACTTTGAAAAAATATACAATTAACCTGTTTTTAAAATAAGTGGATATTTCCTTCCACCCAGTAAACCAGAGTAAGTGTTTAAACAAGTTTGGTCTCCTAAGAGCAGTCAGTATCCACATTTATAAATACATTTACCTTACAAAAGAAAAGGGTAGGGATTGAGGAAGTCATTTCATAGAGAAATGCAGATGACCAATAAAATAATAAAGATAGTAATAATAATCTGTCTTGCCTATCATATTGACAAAATGTTTTCTTCATTTCTGTTTTAAACTGGTAATAAAGTGTGCTGATGAGAATTCATTGAGACAGGATTTCGGTCTATAGTAGAAGTATAAATTGGCACAGTTTTTTTGAAATGTAATTTGGCAATATATCAAAAACTTCAAAAGATGTTCTTATGCTTTGACCTGAATTCTGCTTATCACAATCTAACCCAAAGAAGTAATCGTATGTTCAGGGAAAGATTGATCTATAGGGATATTCATAGTGGTATTACTTATAGTAGCAAAAATTAAAGTAATGATTATCTTAAATGCAGACACAAATTTATAATAATCTTTATTTATATATTTTAACATTTGATATATTGCTCTTATCACATTTTGTGGTTAATAGTAATACAGGTTAATTTTCTATATCTTAGTATTTATCATCAAAAACATTCTGTAAACAATTTAAAAAGTTAGGTAACTAACTTTCCTTCCATAAATTAATATTGATCTACATGACAAAACTCACAGAACTGCTAACTAGCTGCAGGTGAAGGGGTGATTTCCTCTCACCTTTAAAGAATCGTTATTAAGTTCTTTTAGTGCTTATAATGCTTATTTTTGAATTACTTTTTTTTCAGAACCCAACACAGATCTTAATACCATGAAAAGGAGTAGGTCAAAATTAAGTACAGAAACTCATAACTTATGGTATTTTCTTTGTCCAAGAAAATACTCTGATGTATAACATGCAGAGATTCCACAAGTTCAAATTTAAAAAGCTGCTCTTGATTACCTTTTATTTGCATAAAATTTATTAGATTATATAAAATTTATTAGATTGCATAAAATTTAAATTAGAATAAATGTTAGGCTCTGTCATCTCATATCTTCCTAAAAATGATGCAAATCACCGATTTCACATCTTAAAAACGTGTATCTGGCCGGGCGCAGTGGCTCACGCCTTAATACCAGCACTTTAGGAGGCCGAGGTGGGTGGATCACTTGAGGTCAGGAGATCGAGACCAGCCTGGCCAACATGGTGAAACCCCGTCTCTACTAAAAAGACAAAAATTAGCCAGGCGCCTGTAGTCCCAGTTACTCAGGAAGATGAGGCAGGAGAATTGCTCAAACCCGGGAGGCGGAGGTTGCGGTGAGCCGAGATCTTGCCACTGCACTCCAGCCTAGGCGACCACGCGAGATTCTGTCTCAAAAAACAAAACAACAACAACAACAAAATATATATCTTCTTCGCTTCAACTAATGTATTTTCTTGTATGAGACAGCACTGAAAAGGGTGCTTTATAGCAAGGCACATAAAACCTGGATTCTGGCATCAAGGAGCTGTCAATCCAGCAGACATAGCACAACTAAATTAAGTACACTGAAGAAATTACTATGAGAACAGGCAAGGGAGAAACGTTACATCCCTGAAGAAAATTGGGAGCCATTTTTCTAAAGTATGAGAGAGATTTTCAAATTTCAGTAAGATTTAAACAGGAATAGCAAGGGAGTATTCCTTACCGAAGCAACTGCCTACAAACAGCATTAAGGAACATACATGCAACAACATTTAAGGAAGAAAATATCTTACATATGGGTTATATTTCACCACAGAAGAGAGCACAAACAAAAAATTAATCTTAAGACAAGTCTGTTTAAAAAAAAACTTAACATTTGTTTTATTCATTCATATGTGTCATAGACAGCCGAAGAGAAGAACCATCTTTACTTTTGGTTCTAAAATGGGGAGGTGAATTAACTCCTGCAGGCAGGGTCCAGGCTGAAGAACTTGGAAGAGCTTTCAGGTGTATGTATCCTGGAGGTCAAGGTAAATCTTAGAGTTTTCTTTAATTTGACTAATTTCATAAATTGTATTTTGAAATCCTCATTTTTGATGTTATTAAGTATTTATAGAAATACAATGAAATGAAAATATAGCTGAAGTGATTTGAGGATTTATTTTCAGGAGATTATGCAGGATTTCCTGGTTGTGGTTTACTTAGATTACATAGCACCTACAGACATGACCTCAAAATATATGCCTCTGATGAAGGACGAGTCCAGATGACTGCAGCTGCTTTTGCAAAGGTACAAATAGTTTTTTTTTTTTTAGAATTACTAGAGTTTTAATCTAATATTGCATCTTAAAACATTTTTGGCTGGGCGCAGTGGCTTACACCTGTAATCCTAGCACTTTGGGAGGCTGAGGTGATCAGATCACTCAAGCCCAGGAGTTTGAGACCAGCCTGGGCAACATGACGAAACCCTGTCTCTACAAAAAAATTGAAGAAAAAAAAATGAGTCAGATGTAGTGGTTCACACCTGTAGTCCCAGCAGCTCAGGAGGCTGAGGTGGGAGGGACCACCTGAGCCCAGGAGGTCAAGGCTACAATGAGCCAAAATCACGCCACTGCACTCTACCCCAGGCAGTATGAGACCCTGTCTCCAAAAAAAAAAAAAAAAAAAAAAAAAAATTTAACTAAGGAATATTTAAAATTCTGTATTTGGAACTTTCAAGTAAAACCCTAAAATGATAGATAGTCAATTGTCTATTAATAAGTTTATTTTTACTGTAACTTATTTTTATACCTTATGAAAATCAATATGTAACAAATATTATTTTACATATTAATTTTTTAAATTTGTGTTTTCTTTATTTAATATGCTTAGGGGCTTTTAGCTTTGGAAGGAGAGCTTACGCCCATTCTTGTTCAAATGGTGAAAAGTGCAAATATGAACGGTCTTTTGGATAGTGATAGTGACTCTTTGAGCAGTTGTCAGCAACGTGTGAAGGCAAGGCTTCATGAAATACTTCAGAAAGACAGAGATTTTACTGCTGAAGATTATGAAAAGGTGAGTCTTAGCAAACTCTTTTATATTGTGAAATATTACACACACACACAGAAAAGTGATAACTGCATAAAACATAAATGTAGAGCTTATTGTATTATAAAGCAAATACACATGTTATCATCCTCCAAGTAAAGAAATAGAACATTGGAACAACTTTGGCTTCTGTATGCCCCTTCCCAATTGCAACCCATTCCCTACCTCCTCATAAATACTACTGTCCCGACTTTTTATATTCTTTTCATATCCAGAATACTTATTGGATAATGAGTATAGTCTCTAACCAGTGTAGTCTCATTTTTGGCTTTTTTCTAACTTTAAATCTATTGATTTTAATTGACAAATTAAAATTATATATGTTTATAACACAACATGTTTTAAAGTATATATGCATTGTGAAATGGCTAACTCGAGCTAATTTATGTATTACCTCACATCCGTATTTTTTTGTGACGAGAGCATTTGAAATCTACTCTCAGCAATTTTCAAGGATAAAATACATTGCTATTACTATAATCACAATGTTGTACCATAGAGCTCCTGAACTTGTTCCTTTTATCTAACTGAACTTGTGTATCGCTTCGACCAACATCTTCCCAACCCCTTCCTTTTCCAGCCTCTGGTAGCCATCATTTTACTCTGCTTTTCTGAGTTTAACTTTTTTAGATTCTACATATAAGTGAGATTATACGTATTTGTCATTCTGTGCCTGGTTCATCCATGTTGTTGCTAATGATAGGATTTCCTTCTTTTTAAGGCTAGATGATGATATTTCATTGTGTATATATACTACACTTCCTTTATTGGTTCATCTGTTATTGGACAGGTTGATTCCAGATCTTACCTATTGTGAACAGTACTACAATAAACATAGGAATGCAAATATCTCCTTGACATGATTACATTTCCTTTAGTTATATGCCTAGCATTTGGATTGTTGGATCATATGGTAATTCTGTCTTCAGTTTTTTGAGCAATGTTCATACTGTTTTCTATAGTGGCTCTACAATATTAATTTACTTTGGCTATTTTTTAAGGTTCATATAATAGAACATGTTCTATTTTATATTTGGCTTCTTTTATTTAATATTTTATTTGTGAAATTCAACCATAGTAAGTAATGGTCATAGTTAGTTAATAATCATTGCTGTGTTTGTTGTATTCCGTTTCAGGGTTGGCAGAACTTTTCTGTAAGACACCAGATAGTAAATGTTTTATTTAAAAAAATTAGACTTTGCAGTCCAAATATGGTCTGTGTTGCATTTTTTTTTTTTTTAACTGCCTTTTAAGCATGTAAAAACCATTCTTAGCTCATGGCCTGTGTGACAGGCCACATTTGACCTGCAGGCTATAGTTTGTTGACCCATGTACTATTTTATGAACATATTACAATTTTTATATGCTTTCTATTATTGTTAGAGTTTTGGACTGTTAGGATTAAAGTTGCCATGAATACCCTTGTATGCCACCTGTGCAATACGTTTCTCTTGGGTATATTGTAGGAGTGGAATTATTGTGAACATGGTATGCTTATTTACAATGTTAGTAGGTAATGTCAAACTGTTTTCTAATGCCATTGAGCTAATTTACAGTCCCACCAGAGGTCCATGATAGTTGCCATTGTTCCACATATTCTCCATTCTTGGGATTCTCAGATGATTCCATTTTGGCCATTCTGGTGTATATACCTAGAATTCACTTTATTGTGGCTTCAGTGTCTGTTGACCATTTAGATATCCTCTTGAATGAGGACAAGTCTCTTGTCTTTTTTCTATGAATTGTCTGTTTTTCTTCTTGAATGGTAGAAGTTCTTTATATATTCTGGATATGAGTGCTTTGTTATATGTAGATAACACCACCTACTCTGAGCCTTCATGTTGTCATGATGTCTTTTCTTTTCTTTCTTTTTTGTTTTTGTTTTTGTTTTAGAGAGAGGGTCTTGCTCCATGACCCAGGCTGGAGTGCAGTGGTGTGATCATAGCTTACTGTGGCCTAAAACCCCTGGGCTCAGGTGATCCTCCTGCTTCAGCGTCCTGAGTAGCTGAGATTACAGGTGCATGCCACCATGCTCAGCTAACTTTTTAAATTTTTGTAGAGACTGGGTCTCACTATATTGCCAAGGCTAGTCTCAAACTATTGGGCTCAAGTGATCCTCCTGCCTTGACATCCCAAGGCTTTGGAATTACAGGCATGAGCCACCAAGCCCAGCCAGTAATATCTTTTGATAAGCAGAAGTTCTAGTTTTTCATGATTTCCAAGTTCATTTTTTTCTCCTTATGGCCAATGTATTTTAATACATTGTTTAGGATATCTTTTTCTGACTAGAGGCCATAAGATATATATATA
>NW_016804554.1:1586190-1616809 GCF_001698545.2 Rhinopithecus bieti | reverse complement strand
TATATATATATATATCTCTTCTATAAATTTACTGTTTTGCTCTTCACATTTATCAGCAATTCAGATAAAATTGACTTTTGTGTGTGCTATCAACTAAGAATATCAAGGTTGATATTTCCCCTAACTATATGTACATCTGAGTGTCCCAGCCAGAACATACTGAAAAGACTGTTCTTTCCCACTACTCAGAAGTACCGTCTTTATTATATATGTGTAATCGGTTTCTAGACCCTGTATTCTGTTTGTTGATCCTTGTGCCAATGGATAATACCTCCCAACACGCAAATGGATCCTTCTTCAAGTGTTTCTTGGCTTTTTTCTTTTTCTTTTTTTTTTGCATTTTCATGTAAATTTTAAAACAAGCTGGTCAAAAATACTGTTGGGATTTTTTATTTAGGTTACATTATATCTGTAGTTTGTGCAAATTTACATTTTTGTCTCTAGTCTTTCAGTCTGTGAATGTGTAGCTCATTTGTTTAGATATTTAATATCTTTCAATAATGTTTTATAATTTACTTCAGAGTTCTTGTGCATCTTGGTTAGATTTAGGCTGAGGTGATTGATATTATGCAATTATAAATGGCCCCTCTTTAAAAGTTTTATTCTCTGTTGTTGGTGTATAGAAATATAATTAGTTTTAAAATATTGAGATTATAGGCATCAACCTTGTTGGACTCATTAGTTCTAATAATTTATCTAGATTTGTTTGATTCTTTAACAGCACCACATCCATATGTTTTTTGCTTTTCCAATCTTTGTTTTTTAAAAATTCTTTTTCTTGCTTTCCATAGCTAGGACCCTCAAAACAATATTAAATAAAAGTAGCATTTCTAGTAACACTTGTACGTTAAATATAAAGTTTTCTGTAGATATTTTATATAGCTGCCCTTCTTCAAAATAAGGAAATTTCATTGTTTCTATTTGGCTAATAGGTTATAAAAACTTACTGAATTTTATCATATTTTCTTTCATCTATTACATCATATAGTTTTTCGAATGTGAAACTAACTTTAGTTGTAGAATATCCTCAACTTTTCCATGTATGATCTTTTTCTTTCATATCACTGATTTTAGTTTGCTGATATTTTTGGTTAGGAATTTTGAATCTATGTTCATGAGTCAGATTGGCCTTTACTTTTTTGTTTTTGTTGTGTCTTTTATTTCGATGTCAGGATTATGCTAGTCTTATAAAATTAGTTAGGAAATACTTCCTGTTTGAGGGGAATAGTGTATGTACAAATATTTCATTAAATTTTTGGTAAACTTTACTGGTAAATAGTACGGTAAATCCTGTGGGTGTTTTCTTTGTGGGAAAGTTTCTAATTATGGATTTCAGAATAGTTTAGTACTTCTCAGTTATGTTTATGTCAGTATTAAATTGCATTTTTTAGAAGTGTGTTCATAATTTCCTCTTTAATTTCTTTGTAATTTGTGTAGGATCTATAGAGATGTCCCTTTTTCTTTCATAACATTATACTTTTTTCCTGTTTTTCTTGATCAGTTTCACCATGGTTGATTAGTTTATTAGTCCTTTCAAAGAACCATTGTTTAGATTTGTTAGGTCTCTGAATTATATGCTTATTTTCCATTTGATTAATTCTCATTGCTTAATATTTTATTTCTTCTACCTCTCTAGTTTTATTTTGCTATTTTTCTGATTCTCAAAATTAATAACACCAGGTGAATACTTACTAAGTTATTAATGTTCTGTCTTTTACAAAATATGCTCCCTAGGCCATAAATTTTCCTTTTATGCACTCTTTTGACTGGAGTCATTTATTATATTCATAAATATAAATATTTCCAGTGGAGAAACAGCCTTAAATTCTAGACTCACTTTCTGGATCACTGACCTTTGAGTTTGCTTCCATAATTCTTTACCACCTTGTTATTTCACAGATTCCTTAAAACATAAGAATAGAAATTCTTTGCCCAGAATTTTTACTTACCTTCAGTGGATATATTGGTCCAAGCTACCTAGTGTATTATAACCAGAAGTAGAATTGCACTTTATATTTTTTTGTATTTGTAGAAACTTACTTAATGTGATTAAATAACTTGCCAAGCTAAATGTCAAAACTGGAATGTGAAACTATATTTTGATTGATGGCTTTTATTAAATTCAAAAAAAGAAATCATTACAAAGGCATAATAGGATAGTGGTTAAGAGCACCAGTCTGTAGCCAGACTACCTGCATTTGAGTCCTACTCCTTCACATCCTAGTGGTTTGATCTTAAGCAAGTAGCTTAACCTCAGGTAAGTAACTCATCTGGGAAAAGAAAATAATAGATGCCTAGAGTTATTACATGTAAATATATGTCAAGTGGTCAGAACCATATTCACACGTGTTAAGAGAGTCAGCATATTGTCATCAAATTCCATTAAGTTAGAGTATTTCTGCTAAATTTTCTTTAATGATAATGACAGCTAAGGTTTAATATTTTTTAACATGAATTGGGTATTTTACTTCCTCCCTGATCTTACTACTATACAGTTCACCCTTAGACAATATTGGGGTTAGAAGTGCCAGTCCCCCTCACAGTAAAAAAAATTAGTGTTTAACTTTTGACTCTGCAAAAACTTAACTACCAAGTTAAGCCTACCTCTGACTAGAAGCCTTAGCAATAATGTGAACAATGAACATATATGAAGGGTCTTCAGAAGTTAATGGAAAATGCTCATTATGCAGAAACTATACACAAATTTCAACTTTTTTTTATAGTAAAATAAACTCGTATTAACTTGTTATAACATGTCTGAACAGGATTTAGTTTGAGGCACTAACAAGAGTAAGACATTAGTTTGAAGAGAGCCCCTGTGAGGGCAACATGAATTCTGCTAAAATTGAAACAAGAACAAACAGCAAATTTATGGCAAAGCTTAAGCGAAAAAAATGGTGAAATCATTGATACTTTACAAAAAGTTAACAGGAACAGTTTCCCAAATAAATCAGCAGTATACAAATGGATAACTCGTTTTAAGATGGGACGAGATGATGTCGAAGATGAAGCCCTCAATGGCAGACCATCCACATCAATTTTGCAAGGAAAAAATTAATCTTGTTCATGCCCTAATTGAAGAAGACCAATAATTAACAGCAGAAACAATAGCCAGTACCATAGACATCTCAGTTGATTCAACTTACACAATTCTGACTGAAAAATTAAAGTTGCGCAAACTTTCTACTTAATTTAGGGTACCAGAACCATTGTGCTCAGATCAGCTATAGACAGTAGCAGAGCTTTCAATGGAAATTTTAAACAAGTGGGATGAAGATCCCGAAGCATTTCTTTGAAGAATTGTAACAGAAGATGAAACTGGTTTTACCAGGATGACCCTGAAGACAAAACGCAAAGTAATGGCTACCAAGAGGTAGAATTGGTCCAGTCAAAGCAGAAGCAGACTGGTCAAGAGCAGAGGTCATGGCAGTAGTTTTTTGGGACTCTCAAGGCATTTTTCTTCTTGACTTTCTGGAGGGCTAAAAAGCAATAACATCTGCTTATTATGAGATTGTTTTGAGAGAGTTAACCAAAGCATTAGCAGAAAACACCCACAAAATCTTCACTACAGAGTCCTCCATCGTGACAATGCTCCTGCTTATTCCTCTCAGAAAAGGGCAGTTTTGCAAGAATTTCAGTGGGAGATCATTAGGAATCTACCTTGTGGTCCTGATATGGCTCCTTCTGACTTCTGTTTGTTTTCTAATCTTAAAAAAATATTTAAGGGGCACTCATTTTTCTTCAGTTAATGTCAAAAAGTCTGTATTGACATGGATAAATTCCCAGGATCCTCAGTTTTTGTAGGAATAGACTAAATGGCTGGTATCATTGCTTACAAAAGTGTCTTGACCCTGACAGACTTTGTGTTGAGAAATGAAGTTTTTTACTTTTATCTTTTAATTCAATTTTTTCACATACTTTTTGGAAGTTCCCCAATATTTTGTATATATATTCCATACTATAGTCCTACAATAGAGTAAACTAGAGAAAAGAAAATGTTAAGAAAATTCTAAAGTGAGCTAGAGGAAAGAAAATGTTATTAAGAAAATTATAAGGAAGAGAAAATATATTTACTATTCCTTAAGGGGAAGTAGATCATCTTAGAGGTCTTCATCTTTATTTTCACACTGAGTAGGCTGAGAAGAAGGAGGAAGAGGAGGGGTTAGTCTTGCTGTCTTAAGGGTAGAAGAGGTGAAGGAGGTGGAAGGGGAGGCAGGAGAAGCAGTACATTTTGGTGTAACTTTTAGGGAAAAACCCTGCATATGTGTATGTGGTCCTTTGCAGTTCAAACCTGTGGTGTTCAAGGGTCAACTGTATTTTGTGGTCATTTTAATTTCTGCTATGGAATTATTCTCCAGCTACTGGAAAATTTTGTATATGTATATTGTTCTCTTAGATAATTAGGCATAACCAGATATAAAATATATACTTTACTCATTTGTAGCTTACTCCATCTGGAAGCATTTCTCTTATCAAATCAATGCATTTAATTAAAAATCCTGTGAAGACCTGTGATAAAGTTTATTCCTTAATTCAGAGTTTGACTTCTCAAATCAGACATCGAATGGAAGATCCCAAATCATCAGGTAAATATGTTTTTCTTAGAGCATAGAACAAATAAAAGTTACTATTCAATTAAGCGTTTTAAAATACGACGCACCAATCTTATTTTAAGAAATAAGCCTTTCTTGAGAGCTATGCATAGTATGAGTTAATATATATCAAGCAAAAAATAGTGGCTAAGTTATAGTGGTTTTTATCTATGACAGCATGAAAGATAAAATATTATCATTTGATTATCTTATTATGCAGCATTGCCATATAGTTAAGCCGTGAGTAGACAGGGTAATAAGAAGGCGCAAGCAACAGGAAAGTGATCTAGGCTCTGGCCCCAAAGCTTAGTTGGTTAGTAACTTAGACAACTTTGGCATCTTGGGTTTTTTTCTGTCAGAAAATGGATCATTTGGACTATTTTTAATGTCTAAGGTTCCTCTGCTAAAGATAGTCTACCTATTCACTTAGTTATGTGAATCTAATAAGAGTAACAGTATTGAAAATTGAAAATATATGAGCTTAAAAGAGCTTTGTTAAAATTGTTGCCCTTTTTCTTCTTCTTGTTATTAAAGTCTATAATATATGGAAAAAGTCTTTTATAAGCCTAGTTCCTAACCCTTTAAGTCTAAAAAATATATGGTTGCTAGTAGTCTATGCCTATAGTAACTTCCTAACTTCATACCATTGTATTTTGACACTTTAAAAGTTTCTAATTATTAACATATTAATATATATTCTAAATCAGATTTTAAGTTGTGTAAACTAAAATGTTATGTTGTTTTAGATATTCAGCTTTACCATAGTGAAACATTGGAGCTTATGCTACGTAGATGGTCCAAGTTAGAGAAAGACTTTAAAACAAAGAATGGAAGATACGATATTAGTAAAATCCCTGACATATATGACTGTATAAAATATGATGTCCAGCATAACGGTTCCTTGAAATTAGAAAACACAATGGAATTATATAGGCTTTCGAAGGCATTAGCAGATATTGTTATCCCTCAGGTAAGTCATTCTTAAGAATCAATTTTCTTATAATATCAAATAAATACATACTTTTAAAATGTCTGTTGGTGAAAAAAATGTTGTTGGTTTTCATGTCCTTGGAAAACCAGTAACTTTAAACAGGAAATTAGGTAATTATGAATTTATATTTTAAGCTTTTTATGGTTATAGTGATCACATTATTTGATTTTCTAATAGTTTGATTACAGTGACTTTTTTTAGTAGACTATATTTATTAGAGCAGTTTTATGTTCACAGCAAAATCAAACAGAAGGTACAAAGATTTCCCATATGCCCCCTGCCTCCATACATAGCGCATCCTCCCCCACATTATGATTATCCACCACAAGAATGGTGCATTTTGTTTATAACTGATGAACCTACAATGACACATCACCCAGAGTCCATAGTCCATTAGGGTTCACTCTTGGTGTTATATATACAGGTTTGGGCAAATTTATTGTGACATGTTTCTATCATCATAGTAGTATACAGAGTATTTTCAGTGCCATAAGAATGTAGTAATTTTTTTTTTAATTTAAGAATTGATACTCTTAGTAATAATATGCGAACAAGCTAAAGAATGGAAAATAATAATTCCATATGGAATAAATAAATAAATTAAGTATTTATTGAACACCTGTTCTGCATCTGCCATCTATATATGGAAATATGTGGGGAGTAAGACATAAAGATAGTTGCGGCCTTATATGAAATTTTTTGCAAGTCTTTTTACTTTATGCAAAAGTATTTTGAAAATAATGTTTAGAGGTCAAGATATACATAGTTGTTCTTTTGGGGACATGGGTCTTTTCATTATAGGAGAATAAAATAAAGGTGTAATAAGAATTCAAATAACTAAAATGCAATTAAACAGAATTGGATTGATAATAAAGGGGTAAGTGACAAAACATATTGAGATCAGGAATGTGTCAGAAGAACAAAGTTCCAGATGCCATTTTTGGACCTTTTTTCAACTCAGTAGAAGATTATTTGCATATTGTAAATCGGAGGTTGGAGTAGATCAGATATTCCAACTGTGAACTACATAAAGTTTGACAGCAGGAAAATGTTAAATATATGAAAAAGATAAAGATTGTCAAAAAAGTTCAAAAAGCCTAACTTATGAATACCCATGTATAACAATGGTTAAAATAACTGTCCCTTTCCTAATATACATAGACAGTACAGGAAAACCTATAGATTTTGAAAAACAGAATTCAGACAGTTGTACAACTTACCTATAGGTATTTGTGTACATGTTAACAATTAGCTTGTTTCTTCAACATGAAAGAGAACTGTATATTTGTTTGATCAGATATATAGTGTAGACAATTTTAGGTATATTGTATGAACCTGTATTTTAAAAATTATCTTTAAAAGAGGATGAAAATATCTCAGACTTTACGAATATTGTCTTTAGGTCTTACTTTAGGAAACATTTACTTAGGAAACAGGACTCATTCCCTTACAATTTCTTTCATTTACCAAATGAAAAAGGTAAGTTTTATTCTGTAAAAGACAAGTTTTATTTTGCATAATAAAATGTTTCAGTTTTGTAAGTATGCTTTTTAACAATTAGCTGTGAATACGAGACTTTAAGATATTTATGGTGGCTATAAGCACTTTTCAAGGTGGGCTTTCAGTATATCTAAATTTATCACCTACTCAGAGGCTAAATAAATACACAATGCTTTGTCTAATGTTTAGCATAACCATGTCTGTGCCATTGCATTACTTATTTAATCTCACCCCTCTACTGTTTTCATTATATATACTAAATATTTTACAACTGGGAATGAAAAATTAGTCTCTAAGAGTTGAGCCCAAAAGAAAACTCAAGTGTTAATGGTATTGTAGATGGTCATTTCTCCTCCTTAAATGGTGTATGTATTTCAGGTATATTGTTTATATAGTTGAAGACATTTCTCACCATGTCTGTGTAACTTAAATATTTATAATAATTTTTTTTAAATACCAGAAGAAGCACCAAAGAATAGTATGTTACGAAGGAGTTGAGTCATCGTTTGTATATATCAAAGTAATTCTTCGCTCAGCTGTTCTCAGTTTGTTATGGTAATTCTCTTTGCTGCAATTAGGTTAGATTTTCATGACGGTCTGAGAATTTATTTGAAGACAACTCTAAAATTATTTTCTTGGAAAAGTTATTTTGAAATCGTTTGACTCTTCAGATAAAATTGTGCCCAAGTTTACATAAATCAGTTCTATTTTTGGTAAATTCATACTTTTAAAACAAGAAGGTCTTTTTATGTGCTTCCCTGGTATCCTGACATTATTTTATAAATTGAGGAGAGGACAACTTTGGGTTTATCTCCGTAACTTTTTCGTATGACAATCTTTATTGTTAACAGAAACTTTGGGTTCTTTTTATTTTCAGATCGTTGAATCAGTTCAATAAATATTATCTTGCTTTGTTACGTTAAGGCCTCATAAATACAAAAACTGTGGACAGAAGGCAGGTATTTTCAATCACCAAAAAAAAACTAGCAATTATAAACATATTTGCAGTAATTTATAATGAAAATGTGGTTTGTAGGAAAAAAATAAAATTTTGCGTACATAGTTCTCAAGCAAATAATATTTCAAGCTTCAAGACTTGACTCAGTCATATAATACAAAGTTTTAACTTGTTTGGAATAATTTAATGCAGACTAACAGGGTATGACTATGAAAGAGAAATGTATATACATATATTCTGGTGTACTTCAAAATGATACTATGCCTTAAAAAATCAGTTTCTACTCTTACATTGATTGTTTAATTTTTACGTCTATGCTATGTGAATTCTGTAATTCCAATCATATCTAGGCTTACATGATGCATGTGGTCTGTTTTAGTTATTTTAACAGTTAAGCTAGTTTTGATAGGTGTTTATGCTACAATAGAATCAAATTTTCACTTTTTAACCAGGCTTAATCCTCAGAAAATTGGGGCCCTGGTTTAAAAATGATGCTTTATAACTATGATGGTATGATGGTAAATAAAACATTTAGAGACCAAATTTGATATTAAAATTATCTTAATTGAGATGACACGTATTAATTGAAGTTTAAAGATATTTTCTTTGGTTATCTGTAGATTATGAAATGCAGACAGTTCTTTATAGTAGCATTTCCCAAAGATAGTTCAATGACATTCTCAATGAAATCATTATAGAAAGCCTTCAAGTCACTTTAGCTGGTATTTCAATCAGTTCTATTTGTGGCACAGATATTGTAACTACATATAAGAATTTGCATATCTAAAAATTATTTGATCCTAGTTGATAGATGCAGATGAGCAAAATATGTCACTGTTTTGAAGAGAGAGATTTCTTGATTATAAAAGTAATATATCTTTGTAATAAAACTAGAAAATACAAATAGAGCAAAAAAATTACTACAACATTACCAACAAAAGAAAAACATATCAATGTTTTGGAATATTTTTAAAGGCCTCTTTCCTTAAATTCATTTACATATAATTTTTTCCATAAATGCATATATGTAGAAAATACATTCTTTATGAAAACTGAATCAGAAAAGCATACTATTTTACAACCTAATTTTTTCCTTCATTTAGCATAAAGAACTTCTTTCCATGCCAATAAAGCTAATATGCATTATTATTCCCGATGGCTGAGTGGTGTGAATGTAAGAATAATTTATTTAACCAACTTGTATTTGGAAATCTAGACTTTTGAAATTTGTTTCACTCTCTTTACATGTCTTTCCATTCACTTAAGACTATTTCTGTAGCTCCAGAAATCTTTAATCAGTTTTTACCCAGACCAGCAGTGTGTGAAAATCCGTTTCCTCACACCTTGCTAATAACAAATTTTTTAAAAAGTAATTCCCTGATGATTTTGTAATTCCAACATTTTTCTTTTATTTACACGTAAATACACAGTTGTATATTCACTATATAGTCACCTACATTGGCAAGATTATTGAACCACCTTAGCTTTAGTTTAAGGTAAATCACCCCCAGGAAGTTCTGTTTTCATAGGTCTTTCATCTGTAATCAGTCAGCATTTTCTTTATTAGGCAGTTTTGAGATCTATTGTCTATACTGATGTTATTCCATGTGAATCTTTCTGGAGGTATCTGGTAGCAGGAAATAGCCTTTAAGTTGAGATATCCTAGAATGAACTTGGAGAGAGAAGGTATGTGTGTTTCTTCCCTCTTTCCTTTTCCCTCTTTTCCATTCTACCCCACTTTTCTGCCTTCTTCCTTTCTCCTCTGCTACTGCTTTGAACTATAATTTTCATTGCAATTACTCTTAAAATTACCATGTTTTCTGGATACTTCACATTGTGCTAATTCCTTACAAATCCAATTAACCCATAATGATTATGTCATTAAATTTGATAATTTCATGGAATCTTTGCTCACTACCAGTTAAAACTTTAAAAATATTGGCCAAAGGCTTTTGAAGAACGTGTTAGTCTTTTAAATCTTTGACATTTGGAAAGACAGAAATCTCAAGGTTTAATTTTTTTCATATATTTATTACATATTGTGCTTTAGTGTTTGTGGCCTTAATCCACCTTTCTTTTAGGGTTGTTTTTACATTTAAAACCTCTGATTTAGTGAATACTAGTCATAAAAATTACATTCACCCATTCATTCTCCTCCTTCAGAAATTACTGGCTTTTGTTCAGTTCCACCACAAAATCCTTCCAATTATACTTAATAGTTTGAAAATCATACATTTGCAGTTGCAAAAAATGCAAACTTGGAGTTATCCAACGTTCAAAAAAGGCTTGATAAAATATTTGTATTTGTCTCTCACTAGACTAATTTAGGAGTGTATTTTTTTAGAGTACTTTGTCATTATATCCTTTTTCTAATGTCAAGTATTTTTTGCTCAGGAATATGGTATAACTAAAGCTGAAAAACTGGAGATTGCCAAAGGCTACTGTACTCCTCTGGTTAGAAAAATTCGCTCAGACCTTCAGAGGACACAAGATGATGACACTGTAAATAAACTTCATCCTGTGTAAGAAACTGTACTGGTTATTTAAATCTCTAGGCATCTGTTTTTGCATACTTCAAATTTAAATTACACTTTGATGATCCTATGAAGTCAGAAGTGTGTCATTGGCATACTGTGAAAATACTGTTACCTAGATATTTCTGTTAACTTCCAACCAAAGTTATTTTTGGCTCCAATTTAGAGAAAACTAAGGTGAGTGGGGAAAAGGGAATATAGGTCATCATTCATATGGGATCATCAATGTATACCCCATTTAGCAGCATTTATGTCTGTGATCATCTTTAGGTCTATAACCTCTGTCATTGCTACTAAAAGAGATAAAATAACCTATTTACAGTGTACTTGACTAATATTAAGTCTATTCTTTGACTACTCTCAGAGATCCTAGTTAGTTATAGTTTGTGTCATGTTAGAAGAATATATACTAACATAAATCCTCTATTGCGGTTGGAAGAATAATGGATTTTTATGGTCTTTTACTTCTAGTGAAATTAAATTTAATTTTGGAAAATAATTTCAATATTTAGCGAGTTTTTGATTATATGGTTATGTTTGAACACTGTCTGCTTTTAATTTTAGGTATTCTAGAGGTGTTCTTTCTCCTGAACGTCATGTTCGTACTAGATTATATTTTACTAGTGAAAGTCATGTACATTCTTTGCTGTCTATTCTTCGCTATGGTGCCTTATGCAATGTAAGTAGAATAAGTTACATCAGTCTAACAAATATATTTAATTTTTTAATTAAATCACTAACTGCTATTTTTACTGTGAAATTTTAGTAATTCATCCTTAAGTGTTACTACTTAATGTCGTCTTTCAGGGGACTACTATATACCAAGCATTTTGCTAGATTTTAGGGATAAAGATGTTCTCTTCAGAGAAGATACATTCAAGCAAACAAAAATATAAAGTATTTTAGGTGATTTTATAGACTGATGGCAGTAAAGAGAAGCCTGATGAATTTGAGTCATTTAGGGGTCAGAAGATGGGACTTGGTGTTTGGTTAGACGTTGTGCCACGTACCTACTATTATGTACTATCTACTATTATCTACTATTATGTAATGACATACCAAGACTTAGTGGCTTAAAACAACCACAATCATTTCATTTTTATCTCATACAGTTTAGAGTGTTGACTAGGATCAGTTATGAAGTTTCACTTAGAGTCTCATGAGGTTGTGGTCAGACAGTGGCTGGGTCTCAATCTCAAGGGTTTTCTCTCATGTTTGGTGCTTCATGTTGGCTGTCTGCTGGGACCTCAGCTGCAGTTATCAACCAGAACACCTATATCTGGCCTCGTCATGTGGCCTGCTTCCTCAAAATATTGCACCTGAGTTCCAGGAGTGAGCTTCCTATCAGAGCAAGGTGCAAGTGCATGGCATTTTTATGACCTAACTTCTAAAACCATATAGCATCACTTCTGCTGAGCTCTCTTGGTTGAGGCTAACACAGAGGTTCATCCAGGTTCAGAAGGAGAGGAAACAACCCACAGCACTAGATGGGCCGAGTGTCCCTGTCATATTGTAAGAAGAGTGTGTAGAATTGAATGTGTATGTCAGCCATCTTTGGAAAACACAAAATCTGCTACGGTGATACCCATTTGCCACAGTAATTCATATTCTTCCTGCGTACAAAACTCACTTAACTTCTCTCTCAGTGCCACCCACTCCACTCAGTGCCATGATGCAATAGGGTAATACTACTTGAAGTCCAGAATCTCATCTAAATCAGTCATCTCTAAACTAGCCAAAAGATAAGAATATTTCTTTATCTTTCTGTGCGTATGAATATATGCACATCTGTATAGAAAGTGATCTATAAAAGAAAATTCAATTTTGTTTTCTTACGTACTTTTAAAAGAAGGGCAGTGAAATATGTAGTGATAATTTGGTATATATCTGTTTCCTAATCAATCTTATTACTGGTCTTTGAGAGTAATTATTATTATCATAGTTATCCTAAGGCTGTTTCAAAGTTCTATTCCAATTAAAATTCCAAACCCATACGTTATTTCTTCTGATTTTTTGTTTCTTCTTTGTCCCACTAAAGAATAGCAAAGTGACATCCTTGCATAAGTATGTGGATTAGTGGGAAAAAAAAATGACCCTTAATTAGCAAGGCAAAAGCTTGTATAAACAGTAGTGTTGATGGAATTGTTTGTGAGGAGGAGAGATACATCTCTTACATGGTCCTTTTTGACATATATAGAGGGTATAAAGAACATGAATAATATAGGAACTGATAGAAGGCCTGTGGTTGGAGAATAGTAGTAAGTATTGGATAAAATGACAGCAGATGTGGTTGAAGAGCCAGTGCCTTGTATTCTAAGTGGATTGGGAAGCCATTGAAAGGTTTTAAGCAGGGAAGTGGGTGACTTTGGTTGTTGTGTGGACAGTAGATAGGTGAAAGTGGGTATGAGGAAACCAGTTAGGAAATTAGTACAGTGGTCCAGAAAGATGTTATTTAGACTAGGGTGGTGGCTGTGGATCTAGAGTTTGTTGGGCATATATTGAATTCAGGCTACATTTCTAAAACAAAAACTGAACAACTTCATTATTTTAAAATCAGTGCTTCCAGGGGAAAATAATTACATGTATTTACTAAGGTGAAAATTGAAGTCTATACCAAAATGTTTTGTTTTCATTATCCCAACTCTTATTATCCTTATAAGAATCTGTAAGTAATATAATTAAAATCTTACTCAGTGTATTACCAGTTGTAATTTTTAATTATTCAGAATGGACTGGGTAAAATCTTTCTGTAGAATTATTTGTAAGGTTTGTTAAGGAACTAAGATTATAAACAAGATTTCAGGAATATGTGTAATGGGGCCTTAATTTAAAAAAATATTTTTGTGTCTTCTTACATATTAATTATGTTCTGGAAGTTACTACTAAATATTACTTAATTTTATCTATTAGAGAAGACCTAGCAAAGTCTATAACTGCAACACTGAGTTGGACATTAGATGGTGTTCTTAATACTGGAGTATCACAAAATCACAAGATCAATTAGCTCTTCACCTAATGAAAATTTTCAGTATTTAAACTCATCATTTGTGCTAACTTTACATTTAGTGAAGCTCAGTAATGCTAATTTATGTTTTCCCTTATCAATTTTGAAAAAAAATACATCTTTTCACATATTACCTCCTAAACTTGCACACATGCGTGTGCACACACACATACACACGGAATGTGTAATGTCTAAAATAGGAATAAAATACATACTGAATTTAAAAAAACATACAGTCAATGTGTGGTCTTATAATTTGCTTTTAAAACAAGATGCATTCTGCACTAAAGTTCATAATATTGTATACTCTTAGTGTATACAAAAAGGATATGTTGTGCTTTTATATATTTGTAATGTAATTACATAGTATACAGCAAAGGAAATTTATCTGTGACCTACATATAATTTAAGTAGATCCTGTTAACTGTTGACTATAGACTTTACTTTGAGTAGTTTTGCCTTTTCAGATATAATTTTCTACTTTGAATGCTTGTAGTACATGTTCTCTAAGGTCCTTTTCAGTTCTGATGCTCTATGATTACATATTTAAAGACCAATGATTCTCAGAATGAAGATGGAGGAATGGTGAAGGAGATGGTAAGATCAATAGAATTTGCATATGCCTCCTTCTGCTGATTTTTGAATATCACTTCAGTGTAATAGGGATATTTATTGATAGGCCTATATCGCATATATGAACTATATATGATGGTGGGAAAAAATAGCATTCCTGTTATAGGATAGTATTCTGTTATGAAACATGATACTATACTAGGTACTTTGGAACTGAACAAAGTTAAAAACTGTCTCTTACCCTCAGAATTCAGTAGTGTTTGTCATATTTCAAGAAATTCTTTATTTT
The DNA here is from genome assembly GCF_001698545.2 of Rhinopithecus bieti. Lineage (NCBI taxonomy): Eukaryota > Metazoa > Chordata > Mammalia > Primates > Cercopithecidae > Rhinopithecus > Rhinopithecus bieti. The sequence goes on along the minus strand of NW_016804554.1, from coordinate 1,602,368 downwards.
TTATTTTGTATAAGCGGTTAAAAAAAGATTACTACTACAACTTCTAATATAGGTTGAATATCTCTTATCTGAAATGCTTGAGACCAGAAGTGTTTTGGAATTTGGAATTGTTTTTGGATTTTGGAATATTTGCACTGGTTTAGCATGCCTAATCTGAAAACCCAAAATTCTCCAATGAGTATTTCCTTCAAGTGTCATGTTAGTGCTCAAAAAGTTTTGAATTTTAGAGCGTTTTGGATTTTGAATTTTCAAGTTAGGGATACTCAAACTTGTAGAGAGTTTAAAAATATTTTACCAAAACAAGCTTAAATAACTTAGTAAGACTTTTAAATGTAGTGGAATTGTTTTTTAAAATTGTGCACATAGTAAGTATTCACTTTATGTGGTATCACTAGGATTAAACAAGCTACCATAGTGACAATAAAGTGACTTTCAAGTAACAGTTTGAGAAAATGCTTACCACATATATCTTTTGTTCAGGAATCAAAGGATGAACAGTGGAAAAGAGCTATGGATTATTTAAATGTTGTCAATGAGCTCAACTACATGACTCAGATTGTTATCATGCTTTATGAGGATCCTAATAAGGTAAAGAGAGCTCTTGATTTGTGTTTTACCAGACATAAATAAAGAGCTTCAAGTTTCTCATTTTGAAAATGTTCTGTCATATTTCTTAGGATCTTTCCTCAGAGGAACGCTTTCATGTTGAATTACACTTTAGTCCAGGAGCCAAAGGTTGTGAAGAAGACAAAAATTTACCTTCTGGCTACGGATATAGACCAGCTTCCAGAGAGGTAATGAAGGTGGAACTCTCAGTGCTTAGTTACTGTGGTTCTAGATTTTCATGAGGTTTCTATAAGAGATTTTTATAATGTACTATAAATAATTCTTATTTCGACTACTAAGTAGGAAAATGGCTTAAATTTTTTAAAGTGTGATTTGTATAGACAACACTTTTATGCATATTGGAATACTTAGGAATTTTATCTTTTGTTTAGATTGTTTGAATTTTAAGGCCGTGTTTAGAATGGATAACCTTAAACCTTTAATTCACTGAAATTGACTTTTTTGGATATGGTACATGTGATGTGCAGTCCAGTTTTGTTGTCTTTGCTGTATGAATAACTAAGCCCCAGTATCATAGATTCAAGAGTTCATCCTTTTTCTGCTGCCTATAGTACTACATCTGATACTGCAGACATGTATCATACGTGTATTTTGATTGGTTGGTTTCTGAACTTTTAGTCTTACTTGATTGCTCTGTTTGTTTCTCTCTCTACCAGTACCACAGTCTTAATTATTATAGCTTTATAATAAATACTGATATTGAGTACAGAATTCCTCCAGCTTTGTTGTTCTTAAAGATTATATTGAATATTTCATGTTTCATGCATTTTCATATAAATTTTATAATCATTTTATAATATTCTGAAAAGACTCTTTGAGATTTTGGTTGAGATTACCATTACTCTGCAGCTCAATTTGGAAAAAAAATGATACTTTTTCAATATTGGGTCTTCTAGTCTAAGGACTTGGTATATTTCTGAATTTATTTAACTATATATTTTTTGATAAAATCATGATTTTTTTCATTAAAATAATAGCAAAACCACAATTACTTTTGCACCAAATAATTGTCTTATACCATCTTTGTCAGATTAATTCCTAGTTCCTTTATAGTTTTTTATGCTATCATAAATTTATTTATGATAAATTTAAATTTATTTTATGATTTATTTAAATTTCATTTTTTGTTTATTGTCATATTAAATTTTAACTCAGTTTTGTATAAAATTTTATAAGTGTGAAATGTATAACTNTTGATAAAATCATGATTTTTTTCATTAAAAATAATAGCAAAAACCACAATTACTTTTGCACCAAATAATTGTCTTATACCATCTTTGTCAGATTAATTCCTAGTTCCTTTATAGTTTTTTATGCTATCATAAATTTATTTATGATAAATTTAAATTTATTTTATGATTTATTTAAATTTCATTTTTTGTTTATTGTCATATTAAATTTTAACTCAGTTTTGTATAAAAATTTTATAAGTGTGAAATGTATAACTTAATATATACTGTTATTCATTCTAATAATTTACCCTTAGAGTCATTTGGATTTTTTATGTATATGATCATAACATCATCTATGAATGATGAATAGATTTAGTGATAGTGGACATTCTTTTCTTTCAGTGTTTTATTATTAACTGTGGTGATCCCTTCAAGTTTTAGATATCCCTTATTTGATTAAAAAAGTACCTTTTTATTCTCTGTAACCCTTAATTTGATGAGGGTTTTTATGTACTCAGCTTATTTTCTTTTGGCCAATATTATGTTTAGGAGATTCATCAATGTAGTTGCATTTAGTTTTAGTTTGTCCATTCTTACTGCTTTGAAATATGTGTTTTACTGTATTACTGTGGCCCAATGTATGCATTGTCTTTTTTTTTTTTTTTTTTTTTCTGAGACAGAGTCTGGCTGTCTCCCAGGCTGGAGTGCAGTGGTGTGATCTCCGGTCACTGCAAGCTCCGCCTCCTGGGTTCACGCCATTCTCCTGCCTCAGCCTCCCGAGTTGCTGGGACTACAGGCGCCCGTCAGCACGCCCGGCTAATTTTTTGTATTTTTAGTGGAGATGGGGTTTCACTGTGTTAGCCAGGATGGTCTCGATTTCCTGACCTCGTGATCCGCCCACCTCAGCCTCCCAAAGTGCTGGGATTACAGGCGTGAGCCACCGCTCCCGGCCTGCATTGTCTTATAGTTGGATATTTTAGTACAATTCATGGCACACAGTACACACTTAGTAAATGCTTAATGAGTCATTGAATGATAGTTACTTTTAATGCAGTTATCACATTTATTAGAAATATTTGGAATAGATTTAAATAGTCTAAAATGTATAAATACAAATGCGTTTAGTTCGTGCTTAGGTTGATGAGACTCCTATATAACAAAGCTCATCTCTATTATTTCTTTCTGTCATTTATTATTATTATTTGTTTATTCTTGCACTTGATGAAATGTAATTAAACACTTTGTCTTATGTGGGTTTTTAATTGCCATTTTACTGTTTAATTTCTCCATAGAGTGTATGTATTTTTGAACTCAGAGACTCTGCCTTTTCCCTCATAGTACACAGCATAATACTCAGCTGTTAGAAGAGTTCAGTTAATGTTCATACATCTGAGTAAACAAACTTGTATATGTATTTCAAGTACCTCTACCAGTGGTGGTTGAATCTGTTCATCAGAAGATATTTCTTAAATCTGAATAGTAGAATTGTTTTATATTCTTTGCTCACAGAATGAAGGCAGGAGACCTTTTAAAACTGATAATGATGATGAACCACATACTTCTAAAAGAGATGAGGTTGATCGAGCTGTGATATTGTTTAAACCAATGGTATCAGAGCCAATTCATATACACAGGAAGTCTCCACTTCCAAGATCTAGGAAGATGGCTGCAAATGATGTAAGTATATGTATCAGAACACATTTTTCATAAAATAAACTAACTATATTTTAATAAAACAGAAAAGAAAATACAGCTTTAATTGTGGAGCTTGGGAAACCAGCAAATTTTAAATGGTATTTAATCTATTTTAAAATAAATTACAAAAGTATAGAGGCAGTTCAACAATAGATTAATTTTAGAATGTTGAGCTTTACATAGTTTTCATAAAAAAGAATGCAAATATAAAATAAGGTGTTTAGGAACTGAAAAATGAATGTTTTGTTTTTTTTTGTCTTTTATATTAGAGAATATGTTACATTAGGTTGGAATGTCTTCAATAAAGAATTTTTTTTAAAAGGCCTGATTTAATGGATCAAGAATAATTTTACGTTAAAAGTAGAGAGCAGGCAGCGCAGTGCGGCTCACGCCTGCTAATCCCAGCCACTTTGTTGGAGGCCGAGGGCAGGGCTGGATCACGAGATCAGGAGATTGAACCATCCTGGGCCTAACATGGCTGAACGCCGCTCTCCACTAAATATACAAAAACTTAGGCCTGATGTTGGTGGGGCCACCTGTTTACTACCAGGCTACTCCAGAGGCTGAGCAGGAGAATGCATGTGAGGCGAGAGCTGCCCAGTGAGGGCCCGAGATCACGCCACTGCCACTCCAGGGCCTGAGCAACAGAGCAAGACTCCAATACTCGTCTCAAAAAAAAAAAAAAAAAAAGTAGACAGCATTTGCTGGAGATGCTTTAGCAATAACTGATTCAAGTGATACTATAGGTATATTCCAAATTGTTTGCCTAATTGCAAAGTCTATGTAGGAATTTGAGTATTTGATAATATAATTGAAAATTTTACCTTTATATTAAGATCTATAAATAGGCTAAAATAATTCTTATGTTCTCTAATAGGAAAACATTTAAATAATTAATGAAGTAACATTTAAGAGGAAAGTTGAACAGTTAGAATGAAGCTTGTTAAATAAAGCTTTAGCACTTGTATACATTTTTAATACTTTAAATAAGTTTTATTTGAGGTTATCTATATTTTCTGTAGGATGATTCTCTCAACACTGATTGAAGTCAGTGCTTATAACTGTTTTCTAAATGCTCTAGTAAAAATGTAAAGGAAGAGGGGCCTGGCATAGTGGCTCGTGCCTGTAAACCCAGCACTTCGGGAGGCCGAGGTGGGTGGATCACCTGAGGTCAGGAGTTCGAGAGCAGCCTGAACAACATGGTGAAACCCTGTCTCTACTAAAAATATAAAAATTAGCTGGGCGTGGTGGTGTGGGCCTGTAATCCCAGCTACTCAGGAGGCTGAGACAGAAGAACCACTTGAACCTGTGAGGTGGAGGTTGCAGTGAGCCGAGATCACCCCTGACTGCACTGCAGCCAGAGTGAGATTCTGTCTCAAAAAATAAACAAACAAACAAACATACATATATACACATATATATACATACATATATATATGTGTGTGTAAAGGAAGAAATTAAGATATAACCATCAACTTTTAGAAAAAAAATTATTTAAATATGCCAAGTCTGAAGAATTAGGTATAACATTTTTTAGCATTTGATGGGTGAGAATAAAAACAACAAAAAGAATTGTGCTCATTTCTACAACCCCAAATTATGCAAATATATGTGTTTTATGATTCTCAAAGTTCAAATGTATATGTGCTTCAGTTTGACAATTTTGTATAGGCAAAAATCTGTCCATAAAGTAGATCCTTTATAATTATAAAGGATCTATAAAAGGAAATTATATAGTCATTAAGGTTCCCTTGAATGTGATATTTTAATTACAAAAGAAGACGGTTATAAAAGAGGGTGTTTAACAATTATAGAACTTGGAATTATTTGTTCTATTATAACTTAATGGAAAAAATGAAAAATCTGGGATTATGTTCAGGTATCCTTAGTTTCAGAAAATTTGGGACATAAGCTATGTTAATTAATATAACCTACACTAGTATTTGTGTGAGTGCAGTGATTTTGATGGTTATTGAATAAGCAATCTATAGTTAATCAAATTATTCAGAATTTCACCATTAAAGCCTCTCTTCTGCCCTCCAAAAAGCCTATATAATACTGAATACAGCAAAATGTATTGTAAATCTTCATTTTGCAACTTATCTATATTTATAAAACCTCTAACAAAAGCACTGTCCTCGTTAATCTTTAAAACGCAAAACACATTTATAAACCTTTTTCTCATAAATACTTAGTTGATTTCAAGAGATTATTTCTATGCCATGCTAAACTTTTACTTCCATAAGGTAAATTACTCAAGTAAAATCTTGAAGACTTTTTCCAGCGTCCATCATCTCCATGGATATCAGAAGTTTGTACTTCCAAAAGACACACAGAGAAAAAGACTGTTCTCTTCATTTTGTGCAAGTAGATTTTACTCTCTCCTTGCTCTCTGAAACCTGAACATGCAAACATGTATAATGAGAATGTTTGCTGCATGTTTTCCCTACTAAATCTGTAAATAATCTCTGGAGGGGGCAAATAGATAGCTTGAAAGAATAAACAGGTGCAATTTGAGTCCATCTTATGATCTCTGAACTTTTTAAATATGTCAGGCAGACAGATTTAGTTTTCCAAGTTATGTATCTTGAAATCCCTTTGACCCTTTGCACAATTCTTTAGTGCCTTGGGTTGAAAAATTCACCCAAAATAAGACAAAATCTTTGAATATCTAAAATTAAGCAGAAAACCTTTATATTTTAAAAGTTGCTAAAAAAGAAACTTACTAAAATATTTCCAGTTTTAACAGGGAAGGGACAATTATGAAGCAGTATAAGTATTTTATGTCTTTTAACATAATAAAATATTTCCATAATTGTTATCACATGCAATTAGATTTATTAGTCATTCCTATCAAATTCTCAAATAGTGAAATATTTGGCTCCCAAATTGCTGTTTAATAGTTTTTTTAAAAAATTAATAAGCAAATACAAACAAACTGTATTTTTTTTTCTTTCTGATCATTTGGCTCTGTTGTATCTAACTTTGCATGCTCTGCTTTTTTTTTTTTTTTTTTTTGCCCCTTTCTCACTTCCAGGAAGAGAGCCCCCTGAGTGTGTCTAGCCCAGAGGGTACTGGTACCTGGCTGCATTATACCAGTGGTGTGGGTACTGGGCGTCGAAGACGCAGATCAGGGGAACAAATCACTTCTTCCCCTGTCTCCCCCAAATCATTGGCTTTCACATCCAGTATTTTTGGCTCATGGCAACAGGTTTTTAAACTTTACTTCATTAAACATTTTTCCTCCCTGCATTCAGAGCAACAAACAGCTATCTTTGAGGACATCTAATCCCTTGTATTTCACATCAGAGTAAATCCTTCGTTTTTTTAATTTTGAGTTCATTTAAAAATACTTATGATATCTGCCAATATTTGAGGGAAAGAAATCACTTCCATGGCATGTGTTTAGTATTTTACTGAGAAGGTTCCACGTATCCAGGATTTTAAAACAATCAATAAATGTTATTCTCCTGGAATTGTACCTTGTTAACAAAATTATTTAAAATGAAAGAAATCTTTCTTTTGACTTGTCTTTTAAAACTTTCAGAAACAAATTATGTAATTTGATTGTAAGAAAATGTATTAAGATTTTCTTCCATATTTGAAAAAATTAGATTCAATTTGGAATTTGCTGAGAATGTAAACATTTTTGAAAATACCAGAATTTATGTGGCCCAGTTTTAATTAGCAGAATATATCAAATATTGACAATTTTCTGCCTCATTATTCCATTATTTGGAAGTATCTAATTTAAGGAATACATACAGTCTGTTTTTCTTTGGACTGTATAATATTTTAATGTTCTCTTTAAGAGGGAACAAGTGCATATGTGCCCATCAACAATATGGGTCAAAATAAAATGACTTCAGAAGGACTTTCTGTGATGACATTTGGAAACTTAAAATATACATGATTTCTATTATATTGGAAGGTCTACTGTCACATATGAGGTTTCTGATAATTTCAGCAATTTCCTTTTGGAAATATAATGCATTTGATTATAGGAAAAGGGATTATGGTATCCATTAAGGCTGTGAATATTTAAAGGTTACTCTGATAAAGCCCATGCATGGATCAATAATTGTATGGTGATCTCAAGAGTCTCTGTCTGCCCTTTCTTTTGTTTGTAGTTGTTTTTTCCCCCTTCAAATACAGGAGCTGTTTAAGAGTGGGCATTTGGCTTCTTTTAACAGTGAAATTATATCAATCTCTTAATTGCTTCTTTTCATCTGTCTTGTTTCATACATGATGTTTCATTCTGAATGCCTGCTTCGCACCACTTCATTGCAAGGACCTCATGAAATGGACTCCCTTCAAAAGGGGATCTTGCATGATATTTCATGTTTTATGTATTTCTACTAATATTTATCATACAGCTTATTAACCTTTGTCTGTCTGGAACAGGCTGCATATGAAGTATGGACTTCTTAATTTATTTTACTGTTTTACTTCATTTACTTTGGATTCCTTATGCAGGTTGTATCTGAAAATGCTAATTACCTGCGAACACCGAGAACTCTTGTGGAACAGAAGCAGAATCCTACTGTAGGTATGTGGTGTAAAGGAAATTGTGTTCCATACCCTTCTTAAACTCACTATTGTGCACACATGTAAAACTCTTTGGTGAAAGCATGACCAAATGCTATGCTGTAGTTTTTATTTAATGTGTACTAATTCAGAAATGTTGAGTTGTATAACTCAAAATATAGTTTTGATAAAATGAAGAAGAGATAGCATTCAGTTTTGTTGCATAACCCTTTTGAATGCCTGCAATGATAACCACTTAGTTAACTTGCCAATGCTAGTTTTTTATCTTGTACTCTGTAAGTTAATTTATGAAGGAAACGTCATTTTCCCAGTTGATAAAGATGAAAAGATGCTATTGCATGTAGAAAGGAACTTTCCATTTTTCTGACTAAAAGTATTTTAAAGTATGGAATACTTCAAACCGTATATGAATATATTAATTTTCCTTTGAGCAGCTCATAAGGAAAACCAAGCAAAAGTAATGCACAGTGGCACTCTCAGTCTTTATTAACCTATAGAACATAATTGGTTCTTTGCTAACACTCAAAGCAACATTGGAAAAGACCTTTCTAAACTCATTTGGTTTAAAGCTCATGGTTGATAAACTATGAGATAGTGGCATATTATTTTCTGTAAATAGTTGTCCTGATAGGTTTAATAAAGGCATAAACAGATCTCATTGTAAGTTTATGTATGTACTGTGATCTCTGTACTAAGTATATGAACTGTGTTGATGCCTACATACTTGAGGATCTCTCTTTAGTTAATTTCATATAGCTTGTAATGATAGTTTTTAATATTCCCACAGTGTATTTATAGAAATGTATATATTACTCCTTCTTATTGATGTATCATAGTATATTTGATAGAAATTTATTTAATCCTTCCCCAGTGATAAAAGTGTTATTTGGATGTAAAACCTTTTGCTACAAATTGAGCATCAGTTTATACTGACTGTTTTATTTGCTAATAATGTTTTTCATTGGGGGTCTTATTCATTAAGATATTAAGTCATTTGTTAAGTATTTAAAGTGATTTAGGCCTTGAATGACTGAAAAGAACCTGGTCTTCTCACAAATAAATAAATTTTGATATACTTTATTTCATAAGAAAGAGTAGTAATTCTTAATTCAGGGGCATCAGGAAAGATTTGTCATTTATAAATATACATTAAAATACTGATTTTATATGATTTAATTTGTGCTAGGAGAGGTTTTTTTTTTTTTTTTTTTTTTTTTTAAAATATGGCTTGCCCTTGGGCATTGATTAACAGAGTTCTTTCTTGTCCTAAGTTATTTTATGGCAGTGTTTTAATACTTTAGGATGTATATGTCTAATTATTGTATGGACATATTTTTTTTTTCTCAAAGATAACATTTTGTCCAATGTTAAATTACCCCATTTGTACCTATGATAAATGATAGTGGTGTTTAGAAGTATTGTATTAAAACTGACATCATTAGGAAATTACAAGAATATTGTGAGCCTGTTCAAGGCACTTCCAAAGGTTGCCTTATATGTGGTAAGAGCCATGTTAATTGCATGCTGCATGAATTCCCAATGTGAATGGAAGAACACCCGTTGTGTATGTATTTTCTCTAACTCCCATCAGGGTCTCACTGTGCGGGCCTGTTTAGCACCTCGGTGCTCGGGGGTTCTTCAAGCGCACCTAACCTACAGGATTATGCTCGTACTCATCGTAAAAAGCTGACCTCTTCTGGCTGCATAGATGGTATGTGCACACATGCACACACAGATTCATATCTACACCCAAGCACACACCCATGAGCAGTATTTCTCAAAGGCAAATCTAAGGCCACTGACTGATTCGAGTGAAATCCTGTCATCTTTTGCCTAAATGACTATCAGTGCCCTCTGTTACCTACAACTTGGATCCATGTTTCATCAGACAGTTAATTGTAGTTAGATTTAGAGTACTTGTACAATAAGTTTGTTGAAATGGAAAATAGTATTATGTGTATTCTTCTTTTAGATAATTTATAATCTATATTATAAAGAACAAGTGTTTCTTTGATCTTTTAAACTTTTATTTATTGTTAACACTTATTTTACTTATTGAGCTAATTAAAGTGAGTGGAATGTTTATAAGTAGAGGACAATATTATATTGGCAATATTTTATAAAATAAACACAGGATGAGAATATTTTAGGATCCCTAGCTGAAGGAGATCCTCTTAATGTTGTTAATATACCTTAAGTTTTAATATTCAGAATTTTTTGAGGCTCGTGGAAGCCTGTCCCTTTTGTTAAGAGAAGTGGTTCTAGCTCTTTCAGGATCATCTTTATTTAAAACAGTTTCTCGTTTATCAACACATTTATTTTAGACAGTAAAACATGGATTTACCAGAATTGCCAGCTCATCTTGCTTTTCTTTCTGTTGTATATTTCATTTGACACTTTTCCTCTGTCATCAAGCTAGTTAACTTCTTTTAACCAATATTTGCCTTATTACCTTCTGTCATTGCCCCTTCTGCATGCCACCTTTCTAACCTCATATATTTGTTTTTCCCTTCTTTCTTTTAAGTGTTCTTCTTTTTGTAGCTATTACGAATTTCAGGTACCTGTTTTTCTCTTTCTTAGACGCCACACGCGGTTCTGCTGTTAAAAGGTTTTCTATCTCATTTGCTCGACACCCAACCAATGGTACGTTTTGCTTTTATTTTAAAAGATACTCCCCTGCTTCATCCCTTTTTTATTTTTATTTTATTTCAAATTGTGGGGTATACAGTATCATTCATTTCTTCATCCTTATTGTCAATTGGCATACAATTCCAACTTGTTATTCACCCAAATTATTGATACTGTCTGGCTCCCTTTTCAGCTGTAATTTATATAATAATTTAACATTACTCATCAAACTTTTAAATGACCACAATGATGATGAGTTTTAATGCTAAATTGACACCTGAAAATTTCTTCTAATTTCTCAGATCTGTCTACACAAATTTTAAATTTCAATTAGTATTCCTTAATTTTCTTGATTCTCAATAACTTTTTTCTTCCTAATTTTCTGATCACGTGGTTGTTTCATTGAGATAGTTAAACAAAAATACAGAGCCACCCATGTCAAATAGCCAAATAAGATGTGTCTTTGAAAAATTCTTGGGCACCTGGTGATGCATATTTCACTGTATAACATCGTCTGTTCCTGGCTATTTTCCTAACGCAAAACCCTATTTGGTCTGGAGCACTCTGAAAACTTTGTCCAGCATTCACTTTGTTCTTGTGTAGCAATGTGGTTTGCTGTTATCAAGCAACCAATTCCTTTTAGTACCACTGCTTTTCTTAAAATTTAGAGGGCTCCTAATAGGAGGAAGATTAAGTTAAGATCTAGAAACCCAATTCTGTTAAATTCTATTTTGAGGCTGAATAGGAAAATTTTCATGACCATTATTTGTAAAAGGAATTATTGCAGCATTACAACTTCTAACATAGACCTTGATATTGTGGGGCAAGAGGGAATATTTACTGATCATTTTACAATAATTCAGGATCAAAGAATTTAAAAGAAAACGTACAGATTTTTGCTTGTATTACACATGGAATGAAGATACTTTTATCCTTGGAACTTTTCTTTTTAACTGCAAGTAAGTCTTTCAAAAACTCAAGTCAGATCTTTCAGAAACTTTTATGAATCTAAAGGATTCAACACAAGTTTATGGTCGTTCTCCCCCTTCTGGATCCTTTAACAACACGTCTAAATAACATTGCACTAATAATTCTTGAAGGTGGAATAAGAAGATCTCATCCTCAACAAGTAAAAATTTAGCCTTAAAGCTTAATGTACTTTCCCTTCATTGTAGCTGTTTAAATGCTACTTTTTGAAGAAAGTGATTCTTATTTGATACAGCTGCAGCTTCTAAAGAACCCGCATGCCTAAGAACTTCTTAGAAGAAACACAGAAGTCACAAGAAAAACAGAAGCCACAAAATTCTAAGAAGAGACATTGCAGGTTTAAGACCATAGTTTTGTACTGAATGCTATGTGTTTAAAACCAGTATTCGAGGTATTATTATCTAGGAGAATCTGTGTTTAACTGAAAGTTTTAAAAATTAAAAATATTTCTGTTAACTTTAATAGAAAATAGAGTAATTTTATATTCCTTTGGTTTAGGGTCTTTTAAAAAAAATGTGGATTTTCCGCACATATAAATGCGTATGAGATGCATTCCTTTCAATTCTACAAATACTTATTTTGAGTTTTAAGGTTTCCTTTTTTCCTTTTTTAATACTGTGTTGTCTTATCTGTCTTATGAATTGTCATTTGACTCTTCCTTTTACTTTTTATTTCCCCTAACGTTCATGTTATTTCCATCTTTAACACATATCATGGACTTACCCCTCCCTTCATCTTTAGTTCAAGGAACATGGTGAAACAAGTACCTTCTGACAGTGCTTTACCTTATTTTCTGGGCCTCTGTGCAGAACACCTACACCTCTATAGGTGCTGGTCCGTTTCCTCTGTGGAATTTCTAGGCTCCAGTGGTATGTTTTTATAGCTTCTAAACATGTCAGCAGGGTGGCTTTTTAAATTGCTGCGCTAACCCTTTCATTGTGCATCAAAGGAAAAGTTTACTAAAGATAAGTGGAAAAAAATGTAGTCTAGAGGAACTTAATTATATTGTCATTTGCCTGTTATAAAATCTAGCAGGCAAATGAAATAAAATAATTGCTATAAAAATATATAAACTTTGTGAGGAAAGAAGAAAAGATCTCATCGTTAAGTTTAGTGTAATGCAAAGAAAGGGTTTGCGTTCATTTGCATGAGTCTTGTACTTCTAAAAAATGTAACAGTTGTGCAAGCCTAATTTCTTTAGTGCTTAATTTAGGTGCTTTAGCTGCTGTTATGGTATAGTTTTGTTTTTGTTTTTGTTTTCAAAGTATGTGTAATGTTCTGTCATGCTTTGGTTTGTACCTGAAAATCAGACATACCAGTTTTGCAAGTCCCTTGGTTATTTTCCTAGGAAGATTAGATTCTCTTTTAACCAAAGTTTCCTTATTCTAACTGAGAATTAGGCAGTTCTTGGGTCAATATTTCCTTCAATATTTACATAAATCAAACATCAGTCAATTTAAAAATGAGCACACACCTGTTGAAGCAAAAAGTCTTGCAGTCTGAGGTTAATTTTACTTTTAATGATATTTGACTTGATACAAAATTTTATTTGAGTATTGTAGGTATTTAATTGGGGGAAATTAGTTTGAATTTCTAGAAGAGTAGATGCAGAAAGACTCATTATTTTTAACAGTATATGAAAGCAATTTTAAAAGCCATTCAGTTGAATAAAGTTTAAATAAACAGACAATTTTCTTTTTTAAAAAAGTGAGTAACCTATATCCTATTTGTTTGAAAACATAAACTGTGTATTTAAGTGCTTTTGTTTCAGTGATGGTATTAATACATATTTGCATGGTTGTTTCATGAAATTTTGTATTTCTGTGCCATTGTTAAAAATAGGATCATATTTGTATTTTGTATTGCTTTTAACTTGACCTAACTTTACACAGCCAGTGATTCCTAGTAATATAATTATGTGTTAATACAGTAAAGGTAGGTGAAATACATTTTGGAATTTTTATTCCAGCATGAATGAATGAATGTTGTTTTGGGCTCATACTAGAGAGTGTCATTGGTCTTGGCACGCCTGGAAAAGTGTCTAAAAAAATTATTCACAAGTAATTATATAATTTTTCAACAAGAACTTACTGTTAGCATCCTGGCATCAGGGATACATCATGTGGCATCAGCTTATTCACCCACTGAATAGACCTGACTTCAAAAAATAAAAACTGAAAACTTGTATTTCTTTGTTTTCTTTTCCCTAGGTTTTCAAGTATTATTCTTAGGTTTTACCAATATAGAATGAAATTGTGTGCATGCTATACTACATGATTACATTTAAAAAGAAATCTTTGTCACATCTTGTTCCAGCTCCATATTGCATAGCATCTGGTGTCATGACTTCAGAGATACTGTGTGTTTGCATGTGATAGATTGAAAAGACCTAAACTGTCCAGTTCTAAACAGTAGTCTTCCTTTTAATTACTGATTTTAAAATATCCATCTTTTATTTTTTGTTTTGGTGTTTTTCTCTTCTAGGCTTTGAATTGTATTCCATGGTGCCATCTATTTGTCCTCTAGAAACTCTTCATAATGCCCTATCTTTAAAGCAAGTGGATGAATTTCTTGCTTCCATTGCTTCTCCATCATCTGATGTTCCACGGAAGACCCCTGAAATTTGTAGGAAATTTTTCTTTCATTGTTATTATTTAGTTGCTGGGCAACTACATACTATCTGAATATAACAGAAATTATGAAAACATAAAAGCAGGTAGTGGTAATGAGTAGAAGTTTAGGGGACAAAGGAGTATAAAGGGACATTATTAGGAATTATTTGGTGTAATGTGAACTGTACCTCTTTTTTTTACTCTCTGCCAAATTCTTTTTTTCTTACCAAAGAAAAAAAAAAAAAGCAGTAAAAGTCAACAAAATATAGGATTGTGGTCTTTTGTTAAAACTATGTTTGCTAGAAATCTCACATTCCTATTGTATATAATTTTATAGCAAAGTTTTTTAAAACTGCAAAATAACAGTCCACATTAACCCATTCATACACACTCATCTCCTGACTACCTTTGGTAAGTAGAAAGAGCTTTTAACTAAAGACAGCAAATTAGGACAACAGTTTTTCAAATTGTGTATCTCAGAAAACATTCTGAAGAGGTTGATTTGTGTGTTTGAAGGAAAGATGTTCATGGTTAAATAAGTTTTAGAAACTATGTTATATCCCGCCTCCTGTTGGAGAGGTATAGCTATATTAGCATATAAAAGGCTGACGTTCTTCTGTAAAGAAGGCTGTATAACCCAGATTTTCCAAAACTTATTTTTTAGAAAACACTTTTTTGGTAACACATTAAATATCATGTGGCACTATTCTGAGGGACATCATTTTGGGAAATGCTCAGGGCTTCCTTTTTAGGTGTGAGAAGTCAGCTGCCAGTTGTCGTTTTCAGCTCTGTAGGATTCCTCAGTACTTTGGAAATTCCAGTTTAGAAAGCATTAGTTTTGGGAGAGAGTGCTTTTTGCTTAGAGCTAAGAATCTTACTATTCTGGTCATATCTTAGAAAGTGACAAACTTTCTTTGTATATCATTCCTCTTTTTCTGAGTACTGTAAATAAATTTTGCTCAAGAATAAAATGAGATATTAGAGCTCTCGGAATGAATGCCACTTTTATGTCTGACCGTCACTCTCTTCTCTTTCCTGGGCCACCACATTGTATAATTCTAGAGAGCTCCATTCTCTTTATATTCTGTCTAAATGATACCCCCTGCATTTATACAAAGTAGTGACCTTTCCCTTTTCTTCCATTTTTGGTAGTAGAGGCCAGCTTTCAATCATTAACAGTAATAGAGATGTATATTGGTGAGTGTTCTGAAGTATTTCACTTTAGGGATGGTTTTAGGAAGTAGGTCTTAATTTAAAAATTTGCATATATATGTGTCCGATTCTTAGAATTGATAATACTCCAAATGAAATAACTTCTCCAAGTGGTAAAGGTCAGAGTCAGGAAAATGAAGGTGGTCATCTCCTTTTATATTTTCTATAACCTGATAGAATGGACAATCCTGTTACCTCAGAATACAGTAGAGAACCTGAATAAATTCTAGTTTACCCCTTCACCCATAATGATGTTTCATTACTTCCCTGGGGCAAGGATTTGAAACCTTAAAATAGAGATTAAAGAATTATTCTAATTAGTAAATAAGAATTTAGGGGTAGATATCAATACTATTTAGATTTTAGAAGACTTGCAGTGAATGATTTGAAGGTAATAACAATAATAAGGAGGTGTTTGTTATGAAAGGAGAATTTTAGTAGAATATTTACAAAAAGATAACATTTTAAGGTTTGTTTTGTGGTACTCTTGATGGATTCATTTTTGTGGTTAGTGAATTCAGTTCATCAGAGTATATTACTGAAGGATATTAATGAGGCAAAGGATATTAGATTATTGTTCCAGTTGTGCTAATTTTTAATTAGCTCTTCTGTATATCATGGATACAAATTGTACCTCAGTCCCTCTAGCTCTCTTAAAATTTCATGCAATTGGCCGGGCGCGGTGGCTCAAGCCTGT
>NW_016804554.1:1540420-1585667 GCF_001698545.2 Rhinopithecus bieti | reverse complement strand
AAAAAAAAAAAAAAAAAAAAAAAAAAATTTCATGCAATTAGTTACTAACAGAACTAAATGAGAAAGCAAATGTACTTAATGTGGCTCATAGAATTGGGTAAACCTTAGAGATAATCTGGTTCAGTGGTCTTCAAACTGTATTCCCAAGAGCCTGTGGAAATTTCATGAGGAAGAGAAAGATGCTGAATAGTTAGGACTTGTGTCTTTCATGGCTGCTTCAACCAGAGTATCTGCTTTGGTCTATTTTATTTAAGATTTCACGTAAGAACAGCTTTACTATTTAAAGAAAAAAATCATAGAAAGATACAGTTAAGGAAATCAATGAGTTAGTGGTCAAGCAAGACTAAAACCCAGGTCTTCTAAAGCCTCTATTTTCTCATTATTTTGAGTAGCAAAGAAAATAGGGTGCCAGTTAATGATGAAAGTATTTGAATCTTGCATTTTGTAGAGTAACTATAGGAATAATATTTATTAAATCATAGGATATTTATATTATTTGCAATTCTCTGAGTTATCAAGCTGTAACTTGATATATATATATCATCATATACACAGAATTATATTCATTTTGTGGTGTTTATGTCAAGGGAAAAGGAACTGTTAATCATTCTCTGTCCTTCCAAGTTTTTTTTCTCACCTAAGGCAAAATAAATAAATATTAATACTAAAAGATAGCTTACAATGGGGAAGTGACAATAATCAGGTTGGAGAAAAAGGAGTAGGTATATTAATTAGGATAAGTCAGTGATGGAAGTTTATAGAATAGGGTAAAAATATGCAAACAGGAAAGGGCTAAGTAAATTTATGTTGTTTTATGATGTTTTAAGGACTTTTTATCACTTAGATTATTTTCATTAATAACTACTTTGAGCTCCCTCAGTTAAATGTATAATCATTCTTTGTAGGTGTCAACCAGCAAAGGCACATTTGGCATAACTAGCCCACATCTTGATTTTCAAAAGCACGCTGCATCTCCCTTTGTTTAGGGAATCTACAAGCTCATGCCGGTAGTGGATAAATAAATGAGTCAATATATTGGATACACTCACAACTGCAGAATTGTCTCTTTCTCCCTTTAATTTGGCAAATTTTTGCTTTGTGTGTTTTGGAGCTCTGTTATATAATGCATATTTGATTATTGGTTCTTCCTAATATATCCCCTACTTTGGCCTGTCCTTGCCTAGAGGATTCCATACTTAAGAATTATCCCTACTTCTCCTTTTTACACCTCTCAATTTCTCTGCCTTAGTTAGAAAGAGAACTGGAAAAACCCAACTTTAAAATTCACTCCCTCTCATTTAGTTAAATTTCAACTGGCTAATATAGGAAAATAGTGTCTTTTATTACTTATAACTTAATTAGTTTATTCCTAAATATGGTAGTTTAGTATACCATTATATTTGTAGATGAAACATCCCTGAATCTATAATTATTATTATTTTTTTTTTTAGAGAAAAACAGTTTGAGACTCTGTCTCTTTATTTTTTTTTCCCCCCGAGACAGAGTTTTGCTCTGTTGCCCAGGCTGGAGTGCAGTGGCACAATTATGGCACACTACAGCCTCAACCTTCCAGGCTCAAGCAGTCCTTCTGCCTCAGCCTCCCGAGTAGCTAGAACCACAGACCCAGCTAATTTTTAAATTTTCAATTTAAAAATGAAATGAGGCCTCCCTGTGTTGCCCAGGCTGGTCTTGAACTCCTGGGGTCAAGCGATCTTCCCGCCTTGGCCTAACTAAATTATAAGTAATAAATAAATCAAATTATTTTTCTATATTAGCCAGTTGAAATTTATCCTCCCAGTCCCTGGCCAGGCATGGTGGTTTATGCCTGTAATTCTAGCATGAACTACCACACCTGGTGAGGGGATTACTGACTCTGTTACCATTCAAGAAAGCTATGCCATTAGCTCTTTTCCATGCCTTAAAAACCTCAGTTTCTGTCAGGAAAGGATAAAGTCTGTTGCTCTCTTCTTGGCATTCCTTTGGTGCATACTATTTAAATGCTTATTATTTAAAATATAAACAAAACATCGATTTGTCTAAGGCCATAAGAGAACTATCTTTTTATTTAAAAAGATGATTTTGCTGAATTTACCTTGCAAAGCTTACCTTGACCATTTTCTTCTGTTATTATGAATATTTGTAGGGTCACTAAATTATAAGAAATTTTCTGTGATGTTAAGATATAATTGGCAGGAAATTATTAAATTAACATGTTTGCTTATTTTTTTTAGCCTCTACAGCTTTACGTTCCAGTCCAATAATGAGAAAAAAAGTATCTTTAAATACGTATACACCTGCAAAGATCCTCCCAACACCACCAGCTACCTTAAAGAGTACTAAAGCAAGCAGCAAACCAGGTTAGGGGTGTGTGTGTTGAGTTTGTGGATTTGCCCCAGAAATAAGAGGAATAGTAACTTGCTTTTAAATGTTAAATTTGTTTTTAATTAGGATCTTTTCACTTCCCTAGAACGTAATGATCCTAAGGGTTAAAAATCTATTATTGTAGTCTATTGATATATATGTGTTTTTTGTCTGTTGTCTTCCTGTCTCCCCACATCTGTTCACAAAATATATTTCACAATCACACTTTTCCCCAAACTAATTAATGGACTGTCTTCTTTTGCCTTTCTTTTGAGTTTAAGGCATCATCTTATATGAAAATTTCTATGGGCCATGCATAGTGATATACACCTGTAATCCCAGCTACACAGGAAGTGGAGGTATGAAGATTACTTGAGCCCAGGAGTTCAAGTCCAACCTAGGCAACATAGCAAGACCCTGTCTCAAGTATTAAAAAAAGAAAGAAAAAAATTGTTTTCTCTTTCCTGAGAATATTTTCATCTCTCCATTCTCAGTCTGATTACGTGACTACCAAAATTAACTATCTTTTATTAGCATTTTTCTACTTTAGCTTCATGGCACATTTAATATTTTTGACCTTTCCTGAAATGCTGTCTTACCCTATTACTCTATTGTGATATTCTATCCATTTATCTTATTCCTCTCCTTTTCTTGTTTGATGATCCTTCTTCTTTCTACTTTCTTATCCCAGACAAGAACATGATACTCTATTCATTTTTCTTACCCTATATATTTTTTCCTCAGAGAATTTCATATACCTCCAAAGCTTTGACAACGGCCTCATTGCAGATGTCTTCATTCTTTTCTTCTTAGTGCTCTCAAATGTTCTTTTGATTAAGAGTTTGTGCTTAACAGTCAGAGAAACCTAGATTAAAATCTCAGTTCTGCTACTTATTAGCTGTGTGACTCTGGACAAGTTACTTAACCTCTCTGATCTTTAGTCTCATAGTCATAAAATCAGGATAATACTACCTTCTTCATAAAATTGTCAGAAATGATTGCAATCTTATATATAAAGTACTTGGCACACATAGTAAACACTCACTAAATGGTAACTGCTATTAATTGTTATATTGTATCCAAACTGCTCTTTACTTCTCCCCAAATAAATTCCCTTAGCATTCATGCCTTTTTTTCTATTAAAATGTTATCCCTTTTACCTCACATCCTTCAAGACTCAATCCAAACTCTTCCACTGATAATGTATTTTTATGATTATCAAAACACAAACTTCAATAACGCTCTGTGCTACTGATTTGATCTATTATACCTGATTACTATCAGATTACCAGGTCTTGTAGTCAGGGGCAGTATCTTAAACCACAAATATTATAGATTTGAACCTTGCACATTCCAACTAATAAGTATGTGGAACAACAGACAATTGAGTAAGTATCTTAAACATAAGTCGTGATGCATCCCATACGCCACAAAAAGCTAACATTTGTATAGTTATTTACATTATAAGCATTTTTCTATTCTCATAGTTCTCACTATAAATGTTAGAGGTCAATACCATTCTTATGTCCATTACAGATGAAAAAAGTAACAGAGATAGTAACTTAATCTCAGCTTACATAGCTAGTAGTCGGTAGACCTAGGATTTGAATGCATTTTGACTCAGTACATTGTTCTTTAGACACATAATAAATGCATTAGTTCGTATACATTTTTAAGTAATAAAGTAAAAATGGTGTTATATTTGACATTTCAAATGCTAAGTCAACCTCGCATTCCTAGGATGAACCCTACTCAGTCATGATATATTATATATATGAAGGTCTATAAAATTCTCTGAGGAAAAAAACATAGGGTAAGACAAACGAACAGAGTAGCATGTCACTGTATGGGATAAGAAAGTGGGAAAAAGAAGGATCATCAACCGGAAAAGTATATCAGAGAAACGGAAAGAATATTATGATAGAATAATATCTTGGAAGTCAGGGTAAGAGAGCATTTCAGGAAGGATCAACAATACAATCAAATGTGCCACGAGATAGAAAAATGCTGACAAAAGATAGTTGAATTTGATTTTGAAGAAATTTGCATTTGCATTTGTAAAAGATAGGATATTAGTCTGTAGTATTTTGTTTCTGTTTTGTAATGCCTTTTCCAGGTTTTGGTATCAGAGTGATGCTAGCTTCATAAAATAATTTGGAAGTGCTTTCTATTTTCTGAAAGAGTTTTATAAGATTTTATTTCTTCCTTGAATGTTTGATAGAATTAATTTTATTTCAATTAATTTTGATAGAATTTATCTTTCCTTTTTGTGATACTTTTGGTAGTTGTATTTTTTTTTTTAGGAATTTGTTCATTTTATGTAAGTTGTCACATTTGTTGCTCTTTTATTATCTTTTTAATGAATGTGGTAATAACTTTCATGATACTGGTAATTTATGTTCTTTTTTTGTGATCATTCTCACTAGGGATTTATCAATTTTGTTGGCTTTTTCAAAGAACCAACTTTTGGCTCTTTGTTTTCCTGTTGGTTTTATGTCTAAAACACAACTTTTTGTTTGTTTGGTTTTTTTCGACAGTCTCCCTCTGTTGCCCCAGCTTGCGTGCAGTGGTGTGATCTCGGCTCACTGCAACCTCCACCTCCCGGGTTCAAGCAATTCTGCCTCAGTCTCCCAAGTAGCTGGGATTACAGGTGACCACTGCCATGCCTGGCTAATTTTTTTATGTTATTAGTAGAGATGGGGTTTCACCATGTTGGCCAGGCTGGTCTCGAACTCCTGACCTCAGGTGATTCGCCCGCCTCAGCCTCCCAAAGTGCTGGAATTACAGGTGTGAGCCACGGCACCCGGCCTTAAAACACAATTTTAAAAAATTATTTTAAATTATTTTAATTATTTTAAAAATTATTTTCTGCGTTCTACTTACTTTGGGTTTACTTTTATCCTCTATTTCTAGTTTCTTAGGTCATTGATTGTTATCTATTTCAAACATTTAAAACTTTAAGTTTCCCTCTAAGCATTTTAGTTGCGTCTCACAAATGTTATATTGTATTTTCATTATCATTCAGTTAGAAATACTTTCTAGTTTATGTGTGATTTCTTCTTTGATCCATTGCATATTTAGAATTATATTGGTTAAATTCCAAATATTCAGGGGTTTTTTATTGTTTTTAATCAATTTCTTATTTAGTTCCATTGCAGTTATAAAAGATACGCCGTGTGATTTCAGTCTTTTAAATGTAGGACTTATTTTATGGCTTAACAACTGGAATATTTTGAATATAATATGTGTACTAAAAAAACCCCAAATGATTGTCTTATAGTTCATTGATCCTAATGGACACTATTTTATCATTGTGCCTGAGGTCAAGGTTGTTGATAATGTTCAGATAGTCTGTCTTTACTATTTGGTTTTTCTTTGGCAGAGAGGTGGTCAAGGAAGGGATTGGTTGTTCTATCAATTGTACAGAGAGCAATTACACTCACAACTGCCGAATTGTCTGTTTCTCCCTTTAATTTGGCAGATTTTTGCTTCGTGTGTTTTGGAGCTCTGTTATATAATTAAATGCATATTTGATTATGGGATCTTCCTAATATACTGACTCATTTATTATCATGACTTTTTTTCTCTTTAATTTCCAGTAATGTTTTGTTTTTAAGGTTTGTTTTATCTGATGTGATATAGGTCATCAAACTTTCTTATGCAAGGCATTCTAACAAATCTGCCTTATAGTTGCAGTTTACAGTTCATTAACATTTAATGTAATTATTGATCTGTTGAGGTTAGTCTACTACTTGATGTTTTCTGTTTATTCCTTTTGATTATTACACCTTTATTCTTTCCTACTTTACCTTATTTTGTACTAATTCAATATTTTTAAGAATTTTATTTAACTTTTCTATGGACTTTTGCTATATCTTTTTGCATTTTGTTGTTGTTGTTGTTGCTCTAAATATATATTCCTAATTTTTCACCATCTACTTAGGGTTAATTTTGCGCCACTGAAAGTAAAATATAGAAACTTTGCCACTGTATAGATTCATTTACCTTACCCTCTTCCCATTCTTTATACATAGTTATCCTTATGTGTTACTTCCGCATATATTATAAACACTATAATACAATGTTATGATATTTGCTTTAAACAGTCATATGTATTTTAAAGAAACTTAGAGGAGAAAGAGGTTCTATATTTATCCATATATTTGCCACATTTTTTGCTCTTTATTCCTTCCTTGAAGTCTGTGTTTCCATCTGGTTTCATTTGCCTTCAGCCTGAAGCTTTTTAGCATTTCTTAATCTGCAGGTCTGTTGGCAACAAATTCTATTCGTTTTATTGTGTCTGAAAAATGGCTTTATTTTGCCTTCAATTTTGCAGTGTAGTTTTTGCCAAATAGAGAATTCTTGGTAGAAAATTTTTTTATTTCAGCACTTTAATGATATTCTACTGTCTTCTGGTTCCCATTGTTTCTGATAAGAAGACTTAGTTAATTTGAATTACTGTTCGCATAAATGCAATGGGTTGTTTTTCTGTGCTTGCTTTCAGTGTTTTCTCTTTGATTTTCAGCAGGTTGACTATGGCATATTTATGTCTATATTTTTTTTCCTTTTTGGTAATACTCCAAAAAAGATGTTGATTTGGTTGATGTTTACTTTTACTTACTTTTCATTCTGTTGTTAAACCCATCTAGTTTTTATTTCAGACCTTTTATTTCAGATATTTATTCTTTTAGGTGTTCTGTTTGATTGTTTTAAATAGTTTTTTTTGCAGGGATTTTTCTCTTTGTATTCATTATAAACTTATGTATCTTTGTCCTAGAGCATAGTTAGAATTGTTGCTTTAAAATTCTTGTCTGTTAATCTGACTCATCTCCAAAGAGATCTGTATCAATTTATGCATTCTCAGCAAGAAAGATCTTTTTCTGTTTCTTAGTATATTAATTTTGGATTATATTGTAGACATTGTGAATGGTATGTTATAGAAACTCTGGATTTTGTTATTTCTGTTATGTTCCTCCAAAAAAAATATTGTTTTGTTTGTTTTTAAACAAAGAGTTAGCCTTGGCTGAGCTCAGATTGTAAAACATGGTGTTCCATGTAGTGGCTGGCAAAAATTTCAGTTCATTTTGCTTTAGCTGGGCTCCTTGGACTTTACTCTGCTCATGCCATACATTTGACCATCATTTACAAATAGAATTGTGGGCTCATCCTTTCTGAGATTTTCCACCTTACTTTCTAGCAGCTGTGGTTGCCGCAATACTTGTCTTCTGCTTCTTATGTTGGACTTGTAGCCATTGTACATGGTGCGTATTAGGGCCTGACCTCAGGCTAAAAAGAAGGGGAATCTTATTCCATATTGTTCCCTTTTCCCAAGTGCTGATTCTTCTCTAGTAACGGCCTGCTCTTGTTCACTATTTAGTGTCTTCAGGTAGTTCTTCCTCATATTTAGTACAGAGTGTATATTTGTTATCTGTGGGAAGATTGGTCTGATAGGAGCTTACCCATACATCTATTCATCCATATTAGAAATGTAGTAAAGTAATGCCACCTAGAATGGTTTTTTATTTTATTTATTTATTTATTTATTATCATTTTTTTTCTTTTGAGACAGCGTCTTGTTCTCTTACCCAAGCTGGACTACAGTGTTGCAATCATGGCTCACTGCAGCCTCAACCTCCCAGGCTCAAGCAGTCTTCTTACCTTGGCCTCCTGAGTACTGAGACTATAAGTGTGTGCCACCACACCCAGCTAATTTTTAAAGTTTTTTGTAGAGAAGGGGGTCTCACTATGTTGCCAGGGCTGGTCTTGAACTTCTGGGCTCAAGCGATCCTCCCACATTGGCCCTCCAAAGTGTTGGGATTATAGGTATGAATCACCCTGCCTGGCCTAGAGTAGTTTTTTGATAATTCATTAAGACTTCATGTTGGTTTAGATATGGAAGGATGATTCCTAAGTTAAGAGTGCTTCTAGTTTTCTTACATTCTAGCTTTTTAGAGTGGGATAAGATAGAAGATACAGGAGGAAATAGATGCTTGTAGGGAAAATGATGAGTTCAGTTTATGCACATTAAGTTTGTCTTTCTTGTCAGATATCTTTAAAGAAAGTTTCAATTGGCAGTTGTATATACATGTCTTGAGCTAAAGGAAAAGGCCCAGGCCAAAAGTATAAATTTAAAAGTCATTAGCACAATGAATGGTAGTTAAAAATTATAAAAATATATTAATTTCCTAGGAAGAATGTAGAGTAAAATGAGAAATTAATTTTGTGAACACAGCCCATTGTCATTACCTTTCTATATTCGTGTTGAATTCTAAAAGTAAAAGGTTAAAATGCTATATTAAATTTTTACATTTCATTTACATCATAATTATAACAAGAATTGTTTTGTCAATCAGCAGTATTATTTGAACTTGGATTGTTTGTGTAAATTTAAGCAATAGTTTTTTGTTTTTGTTTTTGTTTTGTGTAGCTGCAAGTGGACCTTCTAGTGCAGTTGTTCCTAATACCTCATCTCGGAAAAAGAGTATAACTGGCAAAACAGAAACGCATGAACACAAAAAAAACACTGGGAAAAGAAATGAAATCTTAGCAGAAGCTGGAACTTTTATACTTATAAAATAGAATGTTCTTATATTTCTCCTTATGCATTTATGTGTTCACTTAAAATGTTTTAAATCTAAGGGTTTCTTCGTTTATATTCAGGTAAGAAACTTTTGTCATGATCTGGAAATGTTTAAAACAATGTTTGTAGGCATTCAGTGAGTAGCAAAACTTAGAGTGATAAAAATTGTTGTTAATATGATGTTTACCATGTGCACATAGTAATGAAAAGGAACATAAAA
Organism: Rhinopithecus bieti; assembly: GCF_001698545.2. Classification (NCBI taxonomy): domain Eukaryota; kingdom Metazoa; phylum Chordata; class Mammalia; order Primates; family Cercopithecidae; genus Rhinopithecus; species Rhinopithecus bieti. The sequence goes on along the minus strand of NW_016804554.1, from coordinate 1,576,506 downwards.
GCCCAGCAGGCTCGTACCAAAGTCACACCAGTAATGCTATGTACTGCAGAGTCTGATTAGATGGCCTTTGTGCACACTTTTATATTCATGGGATTGCATCTTAGCTGTAAAAACTTCTAGGTTGAAATCTGATAGCCAGGGTTACATACTGGGGACTTTTAAAGTATCTTTCCAGAGAGATTTCATTAACTGTTTAGATTAGAATATCTTTCCCAATTGTTACAGTGACATATATGCTGCAATATTTAACAACTGGAGTATTAGCCACATGGGCTAATTTTCAATCTGTGTTTTGAATTTTTTTTATTATATGTTATTTAAAATATTACATATGCAGCTGGGAGAACTACACCTTTGTGCACATAGATTTATATATTAATTTGTAGAAAATATTTTCTTTATATATTTCCTTACCATACAAGGTGCCTTGTTCATCAGGAAAACTTTTGTTGCATATGTTGACAAGAAAGGCACCTTTAGAGTTTCTTTTTAAGTATAGTTGACAAATGTATAAATGTTACATTTATTTTCAGAGTTCTTTTAGATCTAAAGAAGTCAGTTCAAAATGGAAATCAACAACGTTAGGAGAAATCTGAATTCTGTTAAGTTAGTACATATTATGTATAGCATCTGTTTTTAACCATTTCCATTCTCATCCCTAGTGTATCAGTTGATCACACTAAGAAAGCTTAAAGATTGAACATTTGAAATAAATGCTGTTTATAAATGATTAGATTTTTGAAGGGATATTGAAATCATTGTGCTGTGATTTCATCTATGATAAGAAAAATAAATTTATTATCCTTGGTGCTTTTCCCCCCAACCAATGCACAAATAATTGTGAACCACTTGAAATGACTTAAACTGGTAATCCAAATGGGACAATCTGATAAGAATTTCATGCATTGCTAGTTAAATAACTTAAATTGCTAAAGCTCTAGCTTGAAACTTATGTTTAGAAAAACTATTGATTTCCCATGGTATGAATATAAGTATTGTAATTCTTCAAAAGAGACTCTTCTCACCTTAGTCATATATGAATTAACTTATAGGAAATAAGCATACTATATGTTAGCTGTTTTAAAAGGTACCAGATGTAAGAGTTATAAATATATACAATTAAAGAAGTTCATGTACTTCACATGAATGTAAATGTGTTATATGGAGACATGTCTTGTAAACAGTTGAATGTATGTAAGTTTTCTGTTTGTGAAAATGTAGTTAATGTACTCACTGTGGAGGTAATAAGGAATCTACTTTTTTTTTTTTTAAATGGAACCTAATTAAAATATTTCCAGAATCAAAGAGACTTAAATGGTAAATTTTAAAATTTTCTTATCTCTTACTTTTAGTTTTCAAAGTAGAAAAAATCAGGAATTTTTTTATTAGCTAGTACTTACATATTAAATGAAATTTATTATTGGCTATATACATAGCAATATATTATTTTCCAAACTAGAAAGTACAGTACAACTCACTTTTTCTATTGTTATGCAAGAACTGTTACTTTACTGTAGTCACCAACTCAGTAGTATTGCTCTGTAGACTAGAGTGTCTGTTTGTAAAAATCTTAGAATCATTTTCCAAAACAAATAAAAAGTCTACTATATCAGAGCAAAATGTTATAGTTATCACTATTTAGTGGCAGTTTGACTGAAGCATCTGTGTCTCACTTGATTCTGTCCTGAGAAGATGTGAGATTTTTGGTTTTAAATACTAGAAGATATTTCTTCTTATAGCCCAGTCCTGCATCCCAAAGAGGTGAACTACCCCAGCATGAAGAATTGTTTATTCACCCTGAGATATTAATCTTCATACTATATTATTCAGTTCCTTCACCCTTAAAAGCCATATAATAAGCTCAGACCTAACTTAGCCCTTAAAGTCTAGTGTTGGCAGATTCTGCTGCCCTGGTTTAAATGAGTTACATAGTCCGTTCTCAAATACTAGCAAATTTGTGGGGGGTGTTACAGCAATTTTTGGTGAAGAAGAAAAGTGTGCTGAACACCTTATGTCAATGATAGACAAGATATAGATGCTGAAGGGTATACAGTAAAGTAAAAACATGTGGCAGTGTGCTTAGTATAAACATAGAGCACAAAGGCAATAGATGGCAATTATGAGAAAAAAGTTAAAAGTTCTTCAAGAAATATCCACTTAAAACTCACTAGCCAAGGAAAAAGTTTCTGTTTTCATCCAGACTTCTTTTTGGGTTCTGTTGACTCTGTCTGACCTAAATATCCACTGTTAACTAGTTCCATGCCAGTTTGAACCAAGATTCCACATTTTTGTTTTGTATTCATACTTTGGTAGAAATTTATCAGTCTTTGTGTGTTTATAAGAGTTTGCTTTACACATAGTGTACAGTGTTTATTAACTTTACATCATTTTATCCTTGCCTTACTATCTGGACACTGTAGACTGCCTATATTCTTATTTAGCTGGGGTTGGGATCTCTTCTGTTTAGCCCCTCTCTAATTCTCTTTTCCTGTGTCGGGAGATACCAAAACAACAGAATTCTTGCCATTGGGAACATTTTTCTTTTTTAGACAAGTTCTCATTCTGTCACCCAGGCTGGAGTGCAGTGGCAGAGTCTTAATTCACTGCAGCCTTGAACTCCTGGGCTCGAGAAATCTTTCTGCTTCAGCCTTCTAAGTAGCTGGTACTATAGGTGCGTGCCACCACGAACCAGCTCACGGGAACAATTTGTACACTCCTTCTGAAGGAGTCATTTGTGATAGGAGTCCAAGTACAAACAGGTTTCCCTCTGTACATAATCATAGGTACCAAAATATTACTATGTAAAGTGTTGTTTATATAGGTCAATTTTTGTGGAAGATCTAATTTCTATTTTCAGAGAACAGAGCACAGTAAAAAATCTATTTAGTATTGTGTACTATATAATTTATATGAATTATAGCTCCTTAACTATTGCTGAGTTTTTTTTTTAATATTTTAAGTTCTAGGGTACATGTACACAACATGCAGGCTTGTTACATAGGTATACATGTGCCATGTTGGTTTGCTGCACCCATCGACTCATCATTTACATTAGGTATTTCTCCTAATGCTGTCCCTCCCCCACCTCCCCCACCAACCAACAGGCCCCAGTGTGTGATGTTCCCCACCCTGTGTCTAAGTGTTCTCATTGTTTAATTCCCTCCTATGAGTGAGAACATGNTGTACATAATCATAGGTACCAAAATATTACTATGTAAAGTGTTGTTTATATAGGTCAATTTTTGTGGAAGATCTAATTTCTATTTTCAGAGAACAGAGCACAGTAAAAAATCTATTTAGTATTGTGTACTATATAATTTATATGAATTATAGCTCCTTAACTATTGCTGAGTTTTTTTTTTAATATTTTAAGTTCTAGGGTACATGTACACAACATGCAGGCTTGTTACATAGGTATACATGTGCCATGTTGGTTTGCTGCACCCATCGACTCATCATTTACATTAGGTATTTCTCCTAATGCTGTCCCTCCCCACCTCCCCACCAACCAACAGGCCCCAGTGTGTGATGTTCCCCACCCTGTGTCTAAGTGTTCTCATTGTTTAATTCCCTCCTATGAGTGAGAACATGCAGTGTTTGGTTTTCTGCCCTTGTGATAGTTTGCTGAGAATGATGATTTCCAGCTTCATCCATGTCCCTGCAAAGGACATGAACTCATCCTTTTTTATGGCTGCATAGTATTCCATGGTGTATATGTGCCACATTTTCTTAATCCAATCTATCATTGATGGGCATTTGGGTTGGTTCCAAGTCTTTGCTATTGTGAATAATGCCGCAATAAACATACGTGTGTGTGTGTCATTATAATAGCATAATTTATAATCCTTTGGGTATATAACCAGTAATGGGATCACTGGGTCAAATGGTATTTCTAGTTCTAGATCCTTGAGGAATCGCCACACTGTCTTCTACAATGGTTGAACTAATTTACACTCACACCAACAGAAGCATTCCTATATCTCCAAATCCTCTGCAGCATCTGTTGTTTCCTGACTTTGTCAATGATCGCCATTCTAACTGGCGTGAGATGGTATGCCATTGAGATTTTTATAAACTGCTTTTCTTTTGGTTCATATGCTTTGTCATGGATTGTGAGAAAAACATATCTTTTCGCTTAAGGATCACTGTCAATTTCTCCTTTTATTATCAATGGTTTTACTTTACTTTTATATAGTATGTGATTATGTTTTCTGATGCATATAAATTCATGACTGCTAGATTTTCATTATGGGTTTTGCCTTATTATTATTAACATGTCCTTTTTGGCCACTGGATACTTCTTGTTCTATAAATTGTCAGATATTAAGATTATGACCTATATTTTATTTTGGCTTGCATTTGCCTGATATTCATCTTTTTATTTTTTGGTATTTGTGTCACTTTGTTTTAGGTTATTTAATATAGTATATAGTGGGTTTTGCTTTGTGATTCAATTTTAAGATCCCTTTTACTTGATAGATTAGTGTAGTCTGTTTTATGTAATCTATCTTTGCTTTTAGATTATGCTTTCTTTTTTTTTTATGGCTTTAAAATTTTTTTGTCTTTGTGTAACAATACTTTCCACTGCAAGCAGGAAAATTCCAATGGAAACTGGTTTAAATCTTAAGAAAATTTATTATTACACATTTCTGAAGGTCTAAAGGTGCGGTTGGCTTCAGCCACAGTTGCATTAGCCATATTGTCATCAAAAGCCCAAGTGACCTCCCTGTCATCGCTGGCATAGTATAAACTTTATCCCAAAGTTGTTTTCTCTTGGGTTAACAAGATTGCTGTCAGTTTCAGTGAGGACTACGTATTTTTTTGTTCATGTCCAACACAGTTGGACATAAAAATTGAGGGACGTTCTCTCCCAATCCTGGAATATTAATATGAAGCCATCTACTTCAGTGGGATTCAGCCAACTTATTTGATCATCTGCTCACCCCTAGATAAATAGCATTCTCCAGGAGATTCCCATGACCTTACTGACCCTAGAGCAGATGATGGAGTCAGTTTTCCCGAAAAGCCTCAGCACCGTTGACATTTTGGACCATATACTTCTACATCATAGGAAGCTGTTCTATGCATAGCAGGATGTCTAGTAGGATCTCTGTGCCTAGCTGTGAAGTGTTGAGAGTCAGTTAAGGTAATGAGCTGAAATTAAAATAATAATCACATCTTTATTCACTTACTATGATAAAATTATAAGCAAGAGACCAAAAAGGAAAGTAGTGCCAGCTCATTGTTGTTCCATTTTTATCCCTACCATGGACTAGCACTGGACATGGGTCAATCAGATGACATGCAGTGCAGGCAGAGGAAATTGTTTCAATGCTAAGGAGCAACAAACAGAAGGTTCTTGCCATCTTATGAACCTCGAGGACTGCAGAAAGGGAGCAGGGAAGGGCTAGGAGTAGTAAAGAACTGAGTCAGAGTGGAGATGAGTGTCTCAGTCAAGGCCCACTGATAGGGAAGTCTCTGTAGAGGCACCTGAAAAGTTTCTCAACCAAGGCCCCCTGATAAGGAAGACTCAGTATGGAGGTACCTGGTCTAGGAATGCAGCTAGGTTTATAGACATGGCCAGCCCAGGGGGATCTGGGCACCAGGTACAACTCCCTCCAGAGACTGGCTGTGTTTAAATCTCATGTGGGAAGGGCACCTTTCCCCTATGAAGCCTGTCAAGCAAAGCCTTTGTAATTGCTTATGGTCAGGCCTGAAAGATCACAGATCAGACTTTGGCCTGAACATATCTCCTTGCCCTAAGTGCCAGCAGCATCCCCTCCTAACTGTGGCAGTCAAAAATGTCTCCAGACAGTACTAAATGTCCTTTGTGAGAGAAGAATTGGCCCTAGTTAAGAACCACTGCCCTAAAGCATGTGATTCTGTGGAAAAGAAGGATATATGACCAAAATCATCATTTTGGATAATGAAGGCATGGATAATGGACACATAATCAGCAATGTACACTGTACACTACACTTGCATTATGTTATTCACATTTGCTGTAGTTCGCTTGTTCTGCTAGTGGTTTTTTCCTTCACTGTAATTTTGAATTATATTTAATTTTAAAGTATATATACACATATATACACTTTATATATATTTGGTCACATTTTTCATGTGTTCAGTTGATTCATTCTTTCCTGTTGAGTGGTTTTATCTGCTAATTGTTTCTGCTTGTTCCGTTTCTCCTTTTCTTCAAGTGTTTGTGCATGAACACTGTGCAGGTTTATTCTCAAGTATTACTTATCTTTATATGAGGTAAGTTTCTTTCTGGCTCATCTATTTGATACAATTTCTTTTGTTTGTTTGTTTTTGTTTTGTTTTGTTTTTGTTTTAATGCAGTTTCATATGGTAGGTAGGTTGGCTTTTCTTTTCTTCTTTATTTTTTGAGATGGAGTTTCACTCTTGTTGCCTAAGCTGGAGTGCAGTGGCATGATCTCAGCTCACTGCAACCTCCCCCTTCTGGTTTAAAGCGATTCTCCTCCCTCAGCCTCCCAAGTAGCTGGGATTACAGGCGCCCGCGACCACGCCTGGCTAATGTTTGCATTTTTAGTAGAGATGGGGTTTCACCATGTTGGCCAGACTAGTCTCAAACTCCTGACCTCATGATCTGCCCGCCTTGGCCTCCCAAAGTGCTGGGATTACAGGCATGAGCCATTGTGCCCAGCCGTAGGTTGGCATTTTAAGCTCACATAATCCTACCAAGGTGACAGTGACTCTCCTTGTGATAGTATTGTGGGTCTGAGAGAGCTGCTGTAGCCTTTTACTCTCTCCAGTCAACAAAGATTGGCAACTACAGGGTTACTACCTTTGGAGTTTCTTTCCTCCTGTCTGCCACGTCTACAGACTACTGCTTGTTAATGTGACATGCATGTATTTTCTTCTTTGGCTTTGCCCCTCCTGCCACTGTACCAGACAGAATCAAGGAAATCCCCTACTACTGACACTCATCCCATTTCCATTGTTTTAGAGAAGCAACTAGTTGTTGTTGTTGTTTTTTCCCCGTCTCAGATTATGTCATCTATTTTGGAGTATTTTGGCCTAATGACTTTGGCTGCAATATGGAGCTATCTGACTTTTACTGCACCTGGCAGCTCTATCTCCTATTGTGGGGTTGAGGTTAAAGTGTCTTCTAGTTCTGTTGAAATAGTTTATGTTTCTTTTCATATTTGATGATAATTTTTTAAATTAAGACCTGATATCTCCTTCATTTGCAAACTGAATATCATTACTAATATTATTTGACAAGAAGGAAGAGGAGGAGGAAGAAGAACAAAAGAAATCTGCCTCTCTCTAGACTGCCCATCTCAATTATATTTTAAAAATGAAGTTAATACCTGTCCTGCCTACAGTAGTGTTGTCAGAATCAAATGAAATAATATTTGGTAAACTATAAAGTGAAGACTGAATTTGAAGGACTATTTGTTTTCTTTTGTTGTAATAGAGTTGTATATAGTCCAGATGTCAACCGGGCCTCTTCAGCATTTTTATAGTCAAAGATGTTCGAGATAACTCCTAATGCTCTTTTATGGCTGCTCCTGTTGCCAGGGAAACAGCCTGCCTAGTAACAATCTAACAGACACCCCCCACCAACCAAAAAAATAAAGGTTATTCTAGCATCTTCCCCCTTTTAAAATCTTTAAAATAAGAGAATTCAGTTCTTCCCAAAGCAATGTTTAAAAAAAAAATAAAGTATTTAAACAAAATCAAGGATACCCTCCCACCCATCTATCTTACATTGTGTGTGGTATGAATGGCACCATTTTGTGACCCAGGTAGGATAGTGGATGTACAGTTTAGATACTCATTTTAAAGCAGTTAGAATGATGTAACTTGACAAGGAAAGCAGTCTCTTTTGTCATTCTACATGTAGTGCTCCAGGAATACTTGATATATTGAAGGATTTTTTTTTTAAAGAAAAAATGAATATGCCTTCGGAAAGTATTTTGCTGCTTTTAAAAGCCATAGATTGTCTTAAGTTAATAAATGCTGAATGGAAAGCTTGATGATAAAGGTGGATGGGTGGATGGATGGATGAATGAAGGAAAAATGAGGAGAAAAGAGAAAGCAGAGGAGGGGTGAGACAGAGAACAAAAGAACACAGGCTCTACTGTTATCAAAAAGCAGCCTCACCAATGTGTGGGGAATAAATTGGAAGTCAGATCATTAAGACTTTTTTTCATGCCACATAGAAATGCTGATTTGTCCTAAAATGCCTGTACTCAAAAGTCATGACAATAAAATGAGACCTGGGAGTCCCAAGTGTTATTAACTACCACAATTTTGTATAACTGATTCTTCACTGGTCATCCAGAAGTCTTTTTGAAAGTCCCATTGCCATACCTGCCTCCTCAGTGAAATAGATGTAAAACCCACAAAGAGAGAATCAATGAGCCACACTCATATTGGAAGCAAATGGAGTTGACTTCACCGGTGGAAAATGCAATTTCTTTTCAAAGTGAAAACTGATCGATTCACAACTCAAGGAAAGCATGGAGTAATTTCAGAACTCCGGTAAGAAGTGATAAATGTCTAGTTTGGAATCATGTGGCTATCTTACCATATGCTTTCCACAGGCTGGGCAAGAGGATAGAGAATTGAATAGATGCTTTAATTCCATTTTTGACAATGAACCTTATGCTTGTGAAAATATTTATATTTAACCGTGAGGTTATGATGATTTTCTCTACACTTTTGAGAAGCCTCTTCAGAAAAGAGCAAAGTAGTCTGCTCTAATGGGTAGAATAAGGAGTTGGGAGAAAGGAGACCTGGGTATTAATCTCAGCTCTACCACTACATATCTGGGAGACCCTAAAATCTTTACCATTCCCTCTATTATTCCTAGCTCCCTTTTCTTTCACAGTCAACAAGTGTTTTTTGAACAATTATTTAGGTAAATAACATACCTTAAAAGTTAGTACTGATTCCCATTATCACGCTCTGTTGTTCCCCAGATGCTCTTTTGAGGAATTTACTTGGTTAATACAGTTAATATTATAATACTTATAATAATAATTTTGAGAATTATCAGCATGAGACAATTTATTTGCATAATAGCTTTTTGTTATTATCCAGAATACATTTAGTTCTGGATTTTGTTTGATATTGTGAATGCAAACTATTTTTTTGTATTAGCCTAAATAAAATGACATGCAGTTACAGAAATATTTCTGCTGCTAGGAAAAAATTACGTACAGCCAGTATACATATTTAGAGGTTCTGTAGTCTTCTAGACTGTAAAGGCAGATGGCCATGAGGGGAAATCTGAGTGTATAGGATGTGTTTCATGTTCCCACTGTATATGCATTATTACCCTTGTCTGAGTGGTTATTTAAACTGTAATCTGTAAAACTAATCTATAAAATGAGATCTGGGTTCTGACCTATCTCTTACAGTCCATAATGTTGTGATTCTAAGAATATTTCATTCCTTATTGCTTTCTGCCCTCTATTCTGACCAATGCTGTAACCACAAATAAAAACATTACTTGCCCTATGAGAAAGAATAGACCTTATACTCATTTTAACAGTTTATTATAACTCATTTTGACCACTCCCTCCTCAAAAGAAAATTGTCCCTAGAAAACTAGTGTGACCATAGGGATCAGGTGACCTCATGTTACTGGGTGAAACCAGGAAGCTACCATATACATAGAAAAGTTGGTTGCCAAGTATGGTGTGGGAATTTGGGAGGAATTTATCTGCTCAAAAACTCTCACCTACTTACTAGATCTAGTGTTTGAAATGTTAGCCTTGGAGATTCTCCCTTAAAAATATCATTGAGAAAGCAAAGAGAACTCCCAGATAAACATATAGGTAGCCCCTTCTAAAATGCAAATGCCCTTTGAAGGCTAGCTTTATTAATCTCGCCATTAACCCCATAGCTAATCATATGCACTTCTCTAAATATGTGCTAAATGCCAGTTGTAAACCAGTTACTACACTAAGCCCTGATGATACAAATATGGAAAATCCTGTTTCCAGGGAATTTACTTTCTAATGAGGAACCAAAGTGCTCAAAAGCAGTCATAAAATTCACGGCAAAATAACCCACCTAATTAACTGTTCCATTACAAACACTTGGAAATCTAGATAAAATATTTATTTTGGAAATATATGTTACTGGTGAAAAAGCGAGAATTAAAACTAGTTATTTGAATGTAAAAGGAATCAACAGCTAAATCAAGCTTGAAGTCTTCCTCTCCAAGGGATATGAAAGGTACCTTAACCTTTGGTTTTGGTTTTGTTTTTAGTTTTGTTTGTTTGGTCAACATGAATTATAGCTAGGGGAAGAGATAAACAGGGGTTTAGGTTGTAGACTATATGCATGACAGACTGCTGGAACTGGGCTCCATTCACAAAGGAGGGAACAGGAAAGGGTCTGTCCTGACTGGACCACAAATATAAAATCTCATGCCCTCTCATTATGTTGATAAGCCCCATAGGTCCATAAAAGAAATAAAATGCCAAAACATACCATGAAGACACTTTCACAATCCAGGACACACACATGACTCCCACAATAGAAAACCACACTGAAGACAAATCTCACAATTTAAAACAAGCTATAAACTACAGGAAACAGTTGGCATCCTAGGAGAGTGCTTGCCTGAGGAACTAGATGGTGGTATGTTATTCTCGCATATAGGGAACAGAATAAGACATGGGGGTAGGAAGAGGTTTTTAAAAGCAAAGTTGGGCATTCAGTGATGACTTCATACGTGTGCCTGGGCTGGCCTTGAATGGGAGGTTTCAATTTAGGGAACTTAAAGGATTTCATAATATTGGAGTATAAATGGCTGGAAATGAGGATGCTATTTAATAGACTCTCTTAGATTTTTCATAAAATGTTAATAGAATCCCAAAGGAAGTGTGTATTCTAAAATGTTATTGTATATGTTATAAAAGCTTTGTGGGCCTGGCGCGGTGGCTCAAGCCTGTAATCCCAGCACTTTGGGAGGCCGAGGAGGGTGGATCACGAGGTCAGGAGATCAAGACCATCCTGGCTAACATGGTGAAACCCCGTCTCTACTAAAAATACAAAGAACTAGCCGGGCGTGGTGGCGGGCGCCTGTAGTCCCAGCTACTCGGAGGCTGAGGCGGGAGAATGGCGTGAACCCAGGAGGCGGAGCTTGCAGTAAGCCGAGATCGCGCCACTGCACTCCAGCCTGGGCGACAACAGCGAGACTCCGTCTCCAAAAAAAAAAAAAAAAAAAAAAAAAAAATAAGCTTTGTGAAATAAAGTGATGTTAAGGCTACATATTGTAAAGTTAAAAATGTTATTCCAGTCATTCTGTAATCTCATTACCCAAGTAAAACTGTTTCATTTTCCATTATCCCTTTTATGTATTTATTTCCATTACCCTTACGGCATTGTTTAATGTAGTTGGCACATCATTGTATCATAAAAAATTGTCTTTCCTAAATTATTTATATGGGACAATATTTCCATGTACAAAGTAAAGTATTTATAATTTTCATAAATATCACTTTAAAATTTTGGCATTTTTCTAAAAATTTTAAAATTTTTTATTGGAGTAATATATACATATAATCTAGAAGGTCAAATGTAATTTACCTATATAACAAACTTGCGTTTGTACCCCGAACCCAAAATAAAAATTAAAAAAAAAGGAAAGAAACTTCGAGCTGAAAAAGTGGCCGCTATAATGACATGAAATGGTAGCTTCAAAATTTTGGTGCTGGTGGTGGTGGGTAACATAATTTATTCCTTAATGGGAAAGAGTTGTTTATCTTATAACAATGGGAGGCTTGAGAATTAAGTGACATACCAAAATACGTCAAAAGTGCTTTGGTTCCTTGCCTGTTTTTTACCCTTGACCTATACCCACACTTGCCTCAAGTCCAATTTTCTAAAAGGATCTCCTTTTAACAGTACTAACTTTTTCTTCAGATATTTGCTGCCATGTTTCTATATAATAATGTTATAAATCATATATATTTTGATTTACCGATTTTAGATATTATTTATTGACTTCTTGTTTTGGTAAGTAAGAAATTAACCTTCTAAACTCTACTCTCATCTTTTTCCTTCAATAATTTAATATTGTTAAGTCATTAATCAATGCTTATAGTATTAATGACTATGTAAATATTGTTATTACTGAGCCAAGTAGTATATTATGGTCACTTCTTATACCATATTTGTTTCTGCTTGGAATTATTTATTTGGTTTTCATTGTGTGCATATTTCAGATTCTTTAGAGTCTTCAGTGAATATGTAAAGTAGAGCTCAATATTATTTTCAACATTATAGATAACCAGTTACATTTTTTCTCCCTGAATATTTCCTCCTGTTGCTTGTTAATAGAAGTTGGGCCCAAAAAACTGGGAAAAAACAATGGTAGATTCTCAGAAATCAATCAATGTCATATTACTATTCTTAAGAGTTGTGTGGTCCTACACAGAACCACTGAAAAAAATTAAAATGAATGAAGGATTCATAAAATTCAGTTTCTAATGTTAGGCAGGGAGACATTTATATTTTAAAAAGGACCAAAAAATTCAAAATCCAGTAAGGCATATAGCCAATTAGATAGAGGTGGAAAACTTGAAGATTTCTATGAGTAGGCAGAAGAATTAGATGATGTATATTTTGAATCTAAGGCATTCATGCTACACAACAACCTCCTTTTTTGGGTCACAGAATGCTTAACATAGCAACTATAAACAATGCTCTCAGTAAGAACATGAATCCAGTCCCTGCTCAGGCCAAAGCAATTGCAACAAAAACAAAAACTAACAAATGGGACCTAATTAAACTAAAGAGCTTCTGTACAGCAAAAGAAACTATCAACAGATTAAACAGACAACTTACAGAGAGGGAGAAAATATTTGCAAACTATGCATCTGACAAAGGTGTAATATCCAGAATCTATAAGGAACTTAAATAAGCAAAAAATAACCCCATTAAAAAGTGGACAAAGGACATGAACAAACACTTTCCAAAGAAGACATATATGTGGCCAACAAGCATATAAAGAAATGTTAAACATTACTAATCAGAGAAATGCAAATTAAAACCAAAACAAGATACCATCTCACACCAGTCAGAATAGCTGTTATTAAAAAGTAAAAAAATAATATGCTGGCAGGGTTGCAGAGAAAAGGGAACACTTACGCACTGTTGGTGGGAATGTAAATTAGTTCAACCATTGTGGAAGGCAGTTTGGCAATTTCTCAAAGAACTTAAAACAGAACTACCATTCTACCCAGCAATCCCATTACTGGGTATATACCCAGAGGAATATAAATCATTCTACCATAAAAACACATGCATGCATATGTTCATTGCAGCACTATTCACAATAGCAAAGACATGGAATCAACCTAACTGTCCATCAACGGTAGACTGGATAAAGAAAATATAGTACATATACACCACGGGATACCACCAAGCCCAAAAAAGAATGAGATGATATGCTCTGTATTAATAGCAACATGGATGCAGCTGAAGGCCATTATCCTAAGCAAACTAACACAGAAACAGAAAACCAAACACCACGTGTTCTCACTTGGAAGTAGGAGCTGAACATTGAGTCCACACAGACACAAAGAATTACAATAGATACTAGGGCCTACATAAAGGTGGAGAGAGTGAGGAGAGTGAGGATTGAAAATGTACCTATGCTTATTACCTGGGTGATGAAATAATCTCTACATCAAACCCCTATAACATGTAATTTACCTATATAACAAACTTGCATTTGTACACCCTGAGCCTCAAATAGAAGATAAAAAAAAGAAAAGAAAAAAAGGAAAGAAACTTTGAGCTGAAAAGGTTGCTGCTATAATGGCATGAAATGATAGCTTCAAAATTTTGGTAGTGGTGGTGGTGGGTAACATAAATTATTCCTTAGTGGGAAAGAGTTGTTTATCTTCTAACAGTGAGAAGCTTGAGAATTAAATAGAGCAATATTTAAGGGAATCAAGCTAAAGTAACAATATTTCTTGCATTGAAGAGTTACTGCATTTTTGTATTTTTATGTAACATTTATTTATTTATTTATTTATTATTTTTGAGTAAGAGTCTTGCTGTCTCACCCAGGCTGGAGTGCAGTGGCACAATCTTGGCTCACTGCAACCTCCACCTCCCGGGTTCAAGTGATTCTCCTGCCTCAGCCTCCCAAGTAGCTGGGACTACAGGCACATGCCATTGTGCCCAGCTAATATTTTTGGTTATATTTTTAGTAGAGACAGGGTTTCACCACGTTGGCCAGGCTACTCTTGCGCTCCTGACCTCAAGTGATCTGCTCACCTCAGCCTCCCAAAGTGCTGGGATTATAGGTGTAAGCCACTGCACCTCACCTAATTGTAATATTTTTAAAAATTTAGCCAACTGTAGCTAATAGATCAGCCTTGCGATTCCAATTTTAAGACATGTAATTGATTTAATTTGATTTAAAATTCAAATCAAATTTATTTTAGTGTTATAAGAATTCCATGAGCACCTAGGAATGATGCAGTTTAAAGTGCTTAAACGGGTATCATGAACTCATCAAGAAAATGGGACTGAACATCAATCAAGATCCTTCAAAAAGCTACTAAAATTTGTTGGATTTACAAATAGAAAATGTTATCTGTAAGTTGACCTTAAATGCTCACAGAGTTTGAATTTGTAACTTTAGTAAATTAAACATTTTAAAAGATAGACTACACTCTGGTCTTTTTTGTGTCCCTAAACTGCCCTTGAGGCCATTTAAAAAACATTTAACAGAGTCACCTCCCTTCTGCTCCAGTTTGGGCCAAATGCTAAGTTGCTTCACCTGATTTCCTGTCTTCATGTGTTTTTTAGATTCTCTGCCCATACCTTCCTCTGAATTACATGGCCACAGGGTCACAGTGTTTTTCCAAGAAGGAGGAAGGGTAAGCCTAGAAACCACTGATGTCCCTTACACAGCCTTTCATTCAAGCTCCATCCCACCCTTGCTTCCCACAGTTACCGTATGCCCCAAGCCTTTAGGCATTTCTTTGAAGGGTCAGTTTGCTTTTCTTTGGTGTCCCTGTCTGCCGGGCCTTTGGTTGCAGTTGCGTCTGCTCTTTACATTCATTATCACAATGTGGTGAGCTTTCTACTTTCCAAAAATTTGTTGACATCCCTCATGTGATATTATTTTTATTCACATTCTCTTTGTAGCTTATTATTAATATTATTTTTTTTCTTGGTTTATAGTGGTTTGGAAGGAAGTATAGATAAACTGCACAAGTTCAACCTTCGTTTAATGGGAAATCTTATTTTTTTATAATGTGTATAATAGTCCATTAAGTGATGTACTGTAATTTGTTTAAATGTCTCTTATTGTAGAGCACTTGAATTCCTTCCTTCCCTCCCCTCCCCTGCACCCCACTGTTTGTTTTCTTCTGATACATTATTTCATCTCAGTATATCACAAGAGGTAGAATTATGGGGTGAAAAGGTATAAAAGGATACAGTGTGGAATAGTAGAAAGAGTGTGGGCTTTGAAGATACTACAATTCAACCCCTAGTTATGCTAATTGCTAACTACATGATAACCAATTTATTTATTTTTTATCTACCTGAGTCTCAATATTCAAAGTCTAGGTTAAGAGATAATATTTATTCTCAAAAATATTCTGCAAAGTAAATTAAGTAAAATTAAAGGAAATAAATAAAATTTAAAATAGCTGTAAATATGGCTTAAAATAATAAAAAGGAAGGTAGACACCATGATGTCAACATCCTGTTCTGTAACTTCCTTAACAAACTTATAATTCCACATTTACCACTTCTACCCTTGAAAAGTCTCAAGATTTGGAAAACTGCTATGTATCAAATTACCTCTAAGTTTTCTCAAATGGCATACACCCCAAACTCTCCAGGCTAAGCATCTGAAAGTTGAACAGTGCTTTTTGCATCTAACTAGAGCTTAACAATTGCTATTATAATAAAAATGAGTTATCTCACTAACAGTCTTTTGTAATCCATATGTAAAGTTATTTTACCTTTCTGGAATCTTGCCAGCTTTTAACTATGACATTGAACTAGTATGAATAAGAAGATAGTTTCGTTGACTCATTGTTCTACTTGTATTACTAAAAAGCTGATTGCCAAAACTGCACAGAATATACTCCTAGCTTTGTTTCTGTTTTCAGTTGAAAGAGACTAATTTGTAACAAAATTTGTTTGGATTGAAACATGACAAACTTTTGATTCCTGATTTATTATTAGTTTTTAAATACATGGTAAGTTCTAGCGACCTGATTCATTCTTATCACACTAAAAATGAGCCATTAAATATTTGTTGAGAGTACATCTCACCCTCCATGACAACTTCATGAGAAACAAATGTAGAAGCAAAATCATAGAATAGATGAGGCTAGTCATTAGAACATCAGGAAGGAACATAAAGTTATGTAATTGCATTTTCAGAACTTTATGCATTTTACCAGAAATACAACACACAATTTAAAAATGCTGTTCAGGTGCAGTAGTTCACCCCTGTAATTCCAGCACTTTGGAAGGCTGAGATGGGAGGATCACTTGATGTCAGGAGTTCAAGACCAGCCTGGCCAACATGGTGAAACCCTGTCTCTACTAAAAATACAAAACTTAGCCAGGTGTGGTGGCAGGCAACTGTAATCCCAGCCACTCGGGAGGCTGAGACAGGAGAATTGCTTGAACCTGGGAGGCAGAGGTTGCAGTGAGCCTAGATCATGCCAAGGCACTCCAACCTTGGCAACAGAGTGAGACTCTGTCTCTAAAATAAATAAATTAATGTTAAAACAGTCGAGTAAATCAACTGCTGGCCCTTTATTTCTATGGAGACATTGTTTTTAGCTGCAACACAAATTGTTTTGCTGAGTTCTACAAAAAGCCGTGGGAAGTTAGAAAGTATGTATTACTGTTCTTACTTGACAGATAAGAGTCAGCACCCAGAGAGGAAACATGGTAAGTCAGTGACAAAACTAGAAAAAGAATTCAACTTGCCCAACCTCTATACATTTCTCTCTCAGGTTTATTACTTTATGTTTAACTTTCAAATCTTGCTACATGGCTATAGTTCTTAGGGATTTTTGTAGTTCATGATACAAATAACTGAAGATGTATTTTCCAAATTAGAAGCAGTATTTAGTTAGTACACAAAAATTCAAGTAACTTGACTGGGTACCAAGAGTATTCATTCAAGAAATACAGTTCATTTTGTTTTTTATTTAATCAGCTTACATCTTAACTCTTTCTTTTCTTTCTTTCTTTTTTTTTTTTTTTTTTTTTATAAATTTTTCTTTTTATTTTTTTTTTTTTTTTTTTTTTTTTTTTTTTTTTTTTTTTTTTTTTTTTTTTTTTTTTTGAATTATACTTAAGTTTCTGGGAGGCTGAGGTGGGTGGATCACAAGGTCCGGAGATCAAAACCATCCTGGCTAACACGGTGAAACCCCATCTCTACCAAAAAATACAAAACATCAGCCAGGTGTGGTGGTGGGTGCCTGTAGTCCCAGGTACTCGGGAGGCTGAGGCAGGATAATGGCATGAACACAGTGGGTGGAGCTTGCAGTGAGCCGAGATCGCACCACTGCACTCCAGCCTGGACGACAGAGTAAGACTCAGTATTAAAAAAAAAAAATTAAGTTCTAGGATACGTGTGCAGAACATGTAGGTTTGTTACATAGGTATACATGTGCCATGGTGGTTTGCTGCACCCATCAAACCATCACCTACATTAGGTATTTTTCCTAATGCTATCCCTCCCCTAGCCCCCAACCTCCCAAGAGTACCTGGTGTGTGGTGTTCCCCTCCCTGTGTCCATGTGTTCTCATTATTAAACTCCCACTTATGAGTGAGAAAATGCAGTGTTTGGTTTTCCATTCTTGTGTTAGTTTGCTGAGAGTGATGGTTTCCAGCTTCATCCATGTCCCTGCAAAGGACAGGAACTCACCCTGTTTTTATGGCTGCATAGTATTCCATGGTGTATATGTGCCACATTTTCTTTATCTAGTCTATCATTGATGAGCATTTAGGTTGGCTCCAAGCTTTTGCTATTGTGAATAGTGCTGCAATAAACGTATGTGTCCATGTTTGTTTTTAGACACATCTTTGTTTAGTAGAATAATTTATAATCCTTTGGGTGTATACCCAGTAATGGTATTGTTGGGTCAAATGGTATTTCTGGTTCTAGATCCTTGAGGAATCACCACATTGTCTTCCACAATGGTTGAACTAATTTACACTCCCACCAACAGTGTAAAAGTGTTCCTATTTCTCCACATTCTCTCCAGCATCTGTTGTTTCCTAACTTTCTAATGATGGCCATTCTAATTGGTGTGAAATGTTATCTCATTGTGGTTTTGATTTGCATTTCTCTAATGACCAGTGATGATGAGCATTTTTCATGTTTGTTGGTTGCATAAATGTCTTCTTTTGAGAACTGTCTGTTCATATCCTTTGCCCACTTTTGATGGGGTCGTTTTTTTTTCTTGTAAATTTGTGTAAGTTCCTTGTAGATTCTGGATATAACCCTTTGTCAGATGAATAGATTGCAAAAATTTTCTACCATTCTGTAGGTTGCTGTTCACACTGATGATAGTTTCTTTTGCTGTGCAGAAGCTCTTTAGTTTAATTAGATCCCATTTGTCAATTTTGGCTTTTGTTGCCATTGCTTTTGGTGTTTTAGTCATGAAGTCCTTGCCCATCCCTATGTCCTGTATGGTATTACCTAGGTTTTCTTCTAGGGTTTTTNTATCTCATTGTGGTTTTGATTTGCATTTCTCTAATGACCAGTGATGATGAGCATTTTTCATGTTTGTTGGTTGCATAAATGTCTTCTTTTGAGAACTGTCTGTTCATATCCTTTGCCCACTTTTTGATGGGGTCGTTTTTTTTTCTTGTAAATTTGTGTAAGTTCCTTGTAGATTCTGGATATAACCCTTTGTCAGATGAATAGATTGCAAAATTTTCTACCATTCTGTAGGTTGCTGTTCACACTGATGATAGTTTCTTTTGCTGTGCAGAAGCTCTTTAGTTTAATTAGATCCCACTTGTCAATTTTGGCTTTTGTTGCCATTGCTTTTGGTGTTTTAGTCATGAAGTCCTTGCCCATCCCTATGTCCTGTATGGTATTACCTAGGTTTTCTTCTAGGGTTTTTATGGTTTTAGGTCTTACATTTAAATCTTTAATCCATCTTGAGTTAGTTTTTGTATAAGGTGTAAGGAAGTGGTCCAGTTTCAGTTTTCTGCATATGGCTAGCCAGTTAACTCTTTAGATGTAGTGTGGTAATGGGAAAAGAACCGAATGAGAATCTGGGTGTCTCGTCTGTCTTATCCCTTTTCTCTACTGGTACATAACCCCAGGTAAATCACTTACCCAGGCTGGAGTGCAGTGGCACGATCTCAACTCACTGCAAATTCCGCCTCCCAGGTTGACCCCATTCTCCTACCTCAGCCTCCCAAGTAGATGGGACTACAGGCGCCCGCCACCACACCTGGCTAATTTTTTTTTTTTTGTATTTTTTTTTAGTGGAGATGGGGTTTCACCGTGTTAGCCAGGATGGTCTCGATCTCCTGACCTCGTGATCCGCCCACCTCGGCCTCCCAAAGTGCTGAGATTACAGGCAACCTCTGCTTTTCATGCTTTGCCAGGTGTGTGTGTGTGTGTGTGTGAGAGAGAGAGAGAGAGAGAGATAAGCAACAATAAGATAATATATGAGAGAGTGCTTGGCAAATTGCAAAGCACATCACAAAGGTAAAATACCATTATTTCCTCAATACTGCGGAACAGGTGAAAGGATACCACTTAGGCTAATTCAAGGAAGAAAGTGAAAGGCCATTTATGAAATTTCAACCTTAGCTGCTGTTAGCATTTATTTGCTCCAACAATACAAGTTGACTATTAGTAAAAATTGCCACTATGAAAGCAACTCAAGGGTGGCAGTTTAAAATAGGCTAGGTGTCTCTTTCTGAGGTACAAAGTTACATCAGTTATAGCAAGGTGAAATTTCAAGGTTTAGGGATGAGAGTAGAGCACAAACCGTAGGATTAAATCGAAGTTTACTATTATTTAGTAGTTTACAAGTAGTTTAGTTGTTTTCAGACTTTCTGTCTGGCTGCTGGGTTTTCAAATTTTCTTATTAAAGGAAGTCAGTTTTTGGAAAGAGAAATAATTTGGCAAATGTGTGTGGGGGAGTTGTGGTGCTGGGCAGGTGGGCATGTATATTTAGGCACTCGTGCAAGCAAGAACTAAATGTTTAGAGGAAAACTGAATTGTTCAAAATTGTTTTGGACTTTTCATCACAAGCAGTTACTCAAGGAAGATTAATGGAGCCAAGAATACAATCTACTACCAATATGAAATACTTATCTAAAAGACTTGACTGAAATGTGCTGTAATAGAGATTCTTGGATTTTTTCTGTTTCATTCTGGTGGGGAGGAGGCAAGCAGAATCTGTCGAATTAATATGCATCTATATGAGGGATTATATTTGAGGTTGTCCAAATGTCCTAGTGCTTTTGTTGCACTAAAGAAGGTGTAAATGACCCTTATCCATTTCTACCCATTCTGCTCAGCTCTTGATATTCCTTTACTATATAGTTCTGAAATAAAGAATTTGGATGAATAAAAATAGGTGAATAAATGAATAGAAAAGAGGGAGAAAACAGAAAGAGAATTGATTTGTCAGAAAATTACCATAGAAAATAATTATTCTTCTTTCCATTTGCAAGATAATTTATTTTCAAATACATTTAAAGACTCTCTAGTATATCATTGGTTTGCATGTGGCCCTTTAAGAAAATATGCCTCTATATGGGATATTGGCCAAGTGATTGAGTGATGATGTTGAGAAGTCCCTTAATCATAAAGCAGGTTTTTCAAATGATCTTTCTGCAGCAGAATACCCCAGTGCCGTGCTGCTTACTGAGAACTGAACAAATAGACTTAACTTGTTCAGTTTTCTTATAACCATTGTTTATGGTTAAACTGACTTGAGAAATAAATGTGTATCAAACATATATTTTTGATAGTGGATTGCACTGTATGTCTCAAAGTTTAGAAATGGTTCTTTTATGGCATTTGTAGTGTATCATGTCCTTTAACTTAGAACTAAAGAACAAAGGCATACATTTTCTGTTATTTAAGACTACTTTCTGGCTCTAATTTTTGCTAAACTTACACCTGAAATACTGCTTGCCCACAGGTAGTGATGGTAGCACCCAGGCCTTTTGAATGGTTGATAATACGCTGTTCTTTTAGAAAGTTATTAATGTAGGTCCTCTTGGTGTTAGTAGCAATTACTGGGGGAAAAAAAGTTGAGTGATCGATGGAATCAAGGAATAAGCCTAGATTTAACAAAGTTAAAATGCTTCATTAATACAGGAGTCCTCACAGCCTTGAAAAATAATGTCTGTGATTCTTTTAATGGCAAATTTAATGGGCAATATTTTCCTCCACCAACAAGTTATTTCACCATGAAATCCTTTTTTCATGAAGGTATCTCTTTGGGAAGCAAAGTTAATTTAGAAATTGATATTAGCATGGACATTAGGAAAGCCTTTAAAATAGGTTGACTCTGCATTAGAATCAGACATGGTTCCAATCTGGGCTCTGCTACTTATTAGCTATGTGCCTGGACAGGTTGCAAACACCCTTCTGAGCCTCAATTTCCTCAGTTGTAAAATGAGAACAGGAATACTTCACATTATGTTTTGAAGATTAGAAGAAAGTGAGAAATGGCCATGTAAATTGCAAGGTATTTTAATTTTAAAGATATAAACTATTATGAAAATAATTGTTATAGCATTAAAAGTTGATCTCACTAAGAATGTTTGCCCTACTCATTTTTTTCAAATGTGCTTTGACAGTACATTAATGATCTGTAGTAATCATGTTTCCTGATGTTGTAAAGGGGAGTTGTTCTATTTGAAAACTTTCAAATACAGAAATATTAATTTTAGGAGAAATAACTGTAACATAATAAGGCAAATGGCTCTCCCCTGCCCCTCCCAGTCTGTAACACACTTTCCTCTTTTGCCTCTGCTGACCTTCAGACTCCTGCACAGACTGCGTGCAGCCCCCTCCAAGCCCTGCAATCCCTGAGCTGGAGTTGCCCCTTGGGTGGGTCCAAGTCACAGGGGTGGGGGGCCTATGCTCCAGGAGGAAGCCACCGGTCTGTGGCCTACGTGGAGGAGGTACCCAACATGGCTAGTGGAGCATGAGGGCCTCAGATGGCAGATTGGAAGCTTTCAGCGTGCTTCCTCCTCTTGGAATTAGCAAAATAGTGCATAAAGATCAATTGTGTAAGTTTGATTGAGGAAGGAAAGCGGCAGTTCACTGGAATAGCAAAGGATACCCCAGACCCTGTGGAGAAGGTGGGCAAGCAGTCCCCACGACGGTGTTCTGCTGATAATGTGTGAAGCCCTAGTATGTAGAGGAACAGCCAATCTCCCCCTGCGTTTTACCTGTCCGCTAGTGATCCTTGCAGCCGAGGCCAAGGGACAGCACCCTGTTTGCCAAGCCTGGGAGCTAGCTTGGGGAGAGGCTGAGATACCAAGAGGGAAAGACACTGGGAAAAGCTGCAGGCATTTTTCCAGACCTGGGACTGAGAGGAGGACTTTTTTTTTTTTTTTTTTTGTTTCGTTTAAGACGGAGTTTTGCTCTTGTTGTCCAGGCTGGAGTGCAATGGCCCGATCCCAACTCACTGCAACCTCCGCCTCCCTGGTTCAAGCCATTCTCTTGCCTCAGCCTCCCCAGTAGCTGGGATTACAGGCGCCCGCCACCACGCCCAGCTAATTATTATATTTTTAGTAGAGACGGGGTTTCACCATGCTGGCGAGGCTGGTCTCAAACTCCTAACCTTAGGTGATCCGCCTGCCTTGGCCTCCCAAAGTGCTGGGATTACAGGCGTGAGCCATCGCCTCCGGCCTAGGACACCTTTTTAAATCTGGGCTCATACAAAGTCAGTCATTGTTTGGTAACCTGGCAATGGTAGCCACGGCAGGCCTTTTAGTCTTGGGCCAGAGATTGGAGCATTTGCTTTGGAACAAGGAAAAGGTTCCCATGGCCAGAAATGAGCAGTGAGTTTGGAGAGTGCCCTAGCAGTAGGTGCTGAAACTAGGCTCTCTCTCATCCCAAGACTGGAGTGGGAGGAGAATTGCAGAAGCCTACTGCGTTTCTCCTGAGCAGCATGACTTGCAGCCAGGGACAGCTTTGCAACCTGGAGCAGGTCTGTGTGGGTCATTGATGGGTGCCTCAGACTGCTTCCTTGGTCAACTGAGGGAGAGTGCTTCACCAGGTGCAAGGAGTAGAAGGGAGGTGGACCCCACTCACCTGGAGATCTAACCCTCCGTATGAACTGCCACTAAGGAAAGGGGGAGTGCAGTCCGCCAAAGTCCCCTTGGGGTCAAAGGAATTATAAGTGCTGTGACAGCCACTAAAGAGCACAACACCAAAGCCTGGGAACAGACTTGGAGATGCGGGTCATCTCTCACTCCCAGACAGCCTCCCCAGTGTACTGTCGTGGACATAGCAGGGCCTCTTCCTGCTGGGGCCCAGGGAGTGTAGGGTGAAAGAGGTGCCTCTCAGGCTTTTCCAGGGGCTCCACTCCTGCTGAAGACTAGCAGAATGGGGAAGAGGTGGGGAGGGCACTTGTGCTTTTCTGTTGCCTCCACCCCTGCTGAAGGCTAGCATAAGCAGAGTAAGAGCCGCCTGCCAGCTCATCTCTTACTCTTAAGCACCATCTACTGGACTGCAGCCTAAATTACACCACGAAATAAGAATACATTGCTACACCAAGCAAGTCTGAGAAACCCACCATATGAAGCTATCTGCAACCAAGGAACTCTACAGAACCCTGGTCTCATAACAGCATCCAGAAACAAAGCTAATCGATCTGTTGAAACAAGTTAATACGGCCGGAGAAGGACTCCATACTTCTGCAGTTTAGTCCTTGTGGATGAACTGTAATCTAACTTAATAGGTAGACAAGATTGACAACCAAACTTAGCAGCATGCACCTGTAACAATAGCTGAGTCTTGGCCAATCCCAGCAGCCATACTTCAACCACTCATACACCGCCAAGTGTTTAAACTGTGTTCAATTAAGGCAAATGCCAATCAATCCAGTATTTCTGTAACTCACGTCCAATTTCTGTATGTCACTTTCCTTTCCTTGTCCATAAATTTGTTCTGCCCATGAGGCATCCCTGGACTCTCACTGAATCTGCTCTCTTTCTGGAGGCTGCCGAATTTGTGAATCAGTTTTTGTTTGTTTGTTTGTTCTTGCTCAGTTAAACTCTGCTAAATTTAATTTGTCTGAAGTTTTAACAGATCATACACAACATCCACTACAGTCATAACCTCAAGGCAAAAAAGAAATAAAATACCAAAAAGCTCCATCCAATTATAGACAATTCAAAAAAAGAAGTGTCAGCTCCCTCAGATGAAAAGGAACCAGCATAAGAACTCCAGAAGTACAAAAAAACAGAGAGTTTCATCACCTTCAAAGATCACACTAGCTCCCTAGCAATGGATCCTAACATTAAATATCTGCAGTGACAGAAAAATAATTCAGAATATTCATGACAAAAAAACTAAAAGAGATACAAGACAAAGTTGAAATTCAACACAAGGAAAATAGAAAAAAGATGCAGGATTTGGAAGATAACACAGCTGTATTACGAAACAACCAAACAGAACTTCTGTAATTGAAAAATTTACTACAAGATTTTTCAAAATACAGTTTGAAGCCTTAACAACAGGCTAGACCAAGCAGAAGAATTTAAGAGCTCAAAGACTGATCCTTCAAATCAACTCAGACAAAAACAACAGAATTTAAAACAAAGCCTTCAAGAAATATGGGATTATGTAAAGTGGTAAAATCTATGACTTTTTGGGATTCCTGTGAGCGAAGAAGAGAAAGTAAGCAATCTAGATAACATATTTGAGGATATAATTCATGAAAACGTCCCCAGTCTTGCTAGACAAGTCAAGATACAGATACAGGAAATCCAGAGAACTCCATGAACTGCTATATAAAATGACCGTCTCCAAGGTACATAGTCATCAGACTATCCAAGGTCAATGCAAAAAAAAAAAGTCTTAAAAGCAGATATAGAAAAGCACTATATCAGGCTATGATAGGAAACCCATCAGACTAACAGGGGACTTCTCAGCAGAAACCTTACAAGGTTTGAAAAGGCTGAAAAGATTGGGGCCCATTTTAGCATTTTTAAAGAAAAGAAATGCCAGGCAAGAATTTCATATCCCACCAAACTAAACTTCATAAGTGAAGGAGAAATAAACTATTTTCCAGACAAGCAATTGCTAAGGGAATTCACCACCAGACCAGCCCTACGAGAGATGCTTGAGGGAGTACTAAACATGAAAACAAAAGAACAATACACTACCACAAAAGCATGCATAAACAGCCCATGGATCCTATAAAGCAACTACACAATTGATACTACAAAGCAAGTAGCTAACAATACTATGACAGGAACAAATCCCCACATATTGGTATTAAACTTGAATGTAAACAGCCTAAATGTACCACTGAAAAGAAATAGAGTGGCAAATTGGATTAAAAAACAAGACCCAGCCAAACACAGTGGCTCATCCCTGTAATCCCAGGACTTTGGGAGGCCAAGGCAGGAGGATTGACTGAGCTCAGGAGATTGAAATCAGCATGGGCAACATAGCAAGACCCTGTCTCTATTTTAAAAAACAAACCAAAACCAAACAAACAAACAAAAACCAGACCCATCATTCTGCTGTTTTCCAAAGACCCATATCACCATAGTACATGTACGAACGCACACAGACTCAAAGTAAAGGGGTGGCGAAAGATCTGTCATCAGATGGAAAAAAAGATCAGGGGTCACTATTCTTGTATCAGATTAAACAGACTTTTAGACCAACGACAGTAGAAAAAGGACTAGGGCATTACATAATGAAAAAGGGTTCAATTCAACAAGAAGATTTATCCTACACACACCCAAGATTGGAGCACTCAGATTTCTAAAACTATTATTTCTAGACCTAGGAAAAGATTTAAACGGCCACATAATAATAGTGGGGGACTTCAACACTGCACTGACAAGGTTAGACAGATCATCAAGGCAGAAAACTAACAAATTCTGAACTTAAATTCAGCAGTTGACTAATTGAACCTAATCGACATCAACAGAATACTCCACCCATAAACCACAGAATATACTTTTTTCTCATGTGCACATAGAAAATGCTCTAAGATGGACCACATACTTTGTCACAAAGCAAATCTTAGTAAATTCAAAAATGATTGAAATCATACCAAGCATCTCAGACTACAGCATAGTAAAAATGAAAATCAACACCAAAAGAAACTCTCAAAACATGGAAACTAAACAACTTGCTCCTGAATGACTTTTGGGTAAATATGAAAATAAGGCAGAAATAAACATTTTTTGAAACAAATGAAAATAGACATACAACATACCAAAACCTGAGATATAGCAAAAGCAGTGTTAAGAGGAAAGTGTATAGCATTAAAAACCTACATCAAGGAGGTAGAAAGATCTCAAATTAACAATCTCACATTGTACCTATAGTAACTGGAAAATCAAGTGGAAACAAATCCCAAAGCCAGTAGTAGAAATAACTAAAATCAGAGCAGAACTAAATGAAATTGAGTCCTTCAAAGAAACATACAAAGGATCAACGAAATGAAAAGTTTGTACTTTGAAAGGATAAATAAGATTGATAGACTCCTAGTTAGATTAACAAAGAAAAACAAAGAGATCCAAATAAGCACTGTCAGAAATAACAAAGACGATATGACAACTGAGCCCACAGAAATATAAAAGATTCTCAGAGACTATTAGGGACGCATCTATGAGCACAAACTAGAAAATCTAAAGGAAATGGATAAATTCTTGGAAACACATATCCAAGATTGAATCAGGTTGAAATCGAAACCCTAGACAAATCAATAATGAGTTCCAAAATTGAATCAGTGATAAAATACACCAACCAAAAGTTCTGGAACCCCAGATAGATTCATAAAATTTTTACCATATGTATAAAGAAGAGCTAGTACCAATCATACTAAAACTATTCTGAAAAATTGGGGAGGAGGGATTCCTCCCTGACTCATTCTATGAAACCAGTATCATCCTCATACCAAAATCTGGCAAAGACACAATGCAAAACGAAAACTACATACCAATATGTCTCATGAACTTAGATGCAAAAATCCTTAACAAAATATGAGCAAACTGCATCCAGCAGCATATCAAAAAGTTAATTCACCACAACAAGTAGACTTTATTCCTGGGATGCAGGGTTGGTCCAATATACACAAATCAGTAAGTGTGATTCAACACAAATGCAGAATATTAAAACAAAAACTATATGATCACCTCAACAGATACAGAAAAGCATTCAATAAAATGTAACATTCCTTCACTATTAAAACCCTCAAAATACTAGACATTGAAGGAACATACCTCAAAATAACAAGAGCCATCTGTGACAAACACACAGCCAACATCATACTGCACAGACAAAAGCTAGAGGCATCTCCTCTAAGAACCAAAATAACACAAGGTTGTTCACTCTCACTACTCCTATTCAACGTATTACTGGAAGTCCTAGTCAAAGAAATCAGGCAAGAGAAAAAGTCATCCAAATAGGAAAAGAGGAAGTTAAATTATTGATCTTAACTGATAATATGATTGCATACCTAGAAAACCCTAAAGACTCTGCCAAAAGGCCTCTAGATCTGATATATGACTTCAGTAAAGTTTCAGGATACAAAATTGACATACAAAAATCAGTAGCATTTCTATGCACTGTATTTTTTTCTATACATTCATGCTGAGAGGCAAATCAAGACCAGAACCTCATTTACAATAGCCACAAAAGAATAAATACCCAGGATTACATCTAACAAAGGAGGAGAAAGATCTTTACAAGGAAAACTACAAAACACTGCTGAAAGAAATCACAGATGACACAAAAGATGGAAAACATTCCATGCTCATGGATTGGAAGAATCAATACCATTAAAATGTCCATACTGCTCAAAGCAATCTATAGATTCAATGCTATTCCTCTCAAATTACCAACGTCATTTTTTGCAGAATTAGAAAAAACTATTCTTAAATTTATATGGAACCAAAAAAGGGCCTGAATAGCCAAACCAAATGTAGGCAAAAACAATAAAGCTAGAGGCATCACATTACTCAACTTCAAACTATACTATAAGGCTATATCAAACAAAACAGCATGGTACCGGTATAAAAATAGACACACAGACAAATGGAACAGTATAGAAACTCCAGAAATAAAGCCACACACCTACAACCAACTGATCTTGGATAAAGTTGAAAAAAATAAGCAATAAGGGAAAAGACTCCCTACTCAATAAATTTTGCTGGGCTGGCTGGCTAGCCACATGCAGAAGAATGAAACTGGACCCTTACCTTTTACCATGTATAAAAACTAACTCAAGATGAATTAAAGATTTAAATGTAAGACCTGTTTGTTCTGTTTGTATATAGATATATATACTTATAAATATATATATTTAAAGCATATATATATATACACACACACACAAACAGACAACCTATGGAATGGGAGAATATTTAAGACTTGTTTGCTCTATTTATATATAAATATAAATGGAATGGGAGAAAAGATTTGCAAATGATGCATCTGTCAAAGGTCTAATATTTGGAATCTATGAAGAACTTAAATAAGCCAGTGAAAAACAAATAAACCCCATTTAAATATAAGCAAAGCACATGAACAGACACTTCTCAAAAGACAATTATTAAAAAGTCACAAAATAACAGATGTTGACGAGACTGTGGAGAAGAGGGAACACTTATATACTGTTGGTTAGAATGTAAATTAGTTCAGCCCCCAAGGAGAGCAACTTGGAGTTTTCTCACAGAACTAAAAATAGAACTACCATTAAACCCAGCAATCCCATTAACAAGTTGAATACCCAAAGGAAAATAAATTGTTCTACAAAAAAACCCATCTGCATTCATGTGTTTAACACAACACTATTCACAATAGCAAAAACATGGAATCAACATGTCGGTGCCCATCAATAGTAGCTTGAAGAAAATGTAGTACATGTACACCATGGAATACTACACAGCCATAAAAAGAATGAAATAATATTCTTTGCAGCAACACAGATGCAGCTGGAGGCCATTATCCTAAGTAAATTAACAGAAACAGAAAACCAAAACTTGCATGTTCTCATAAGTGGGAGCTAAACATCGAATACATACAAACCTAAACATGGGAAGAATAGACACTGGGACTCCCAAAACAGGGGAGGTAGTGAGGTGGGTAAGGGCTGAAAATTTTTCTACTGGATACTATGTTCACTATCTGGGTGATGGGATCAATAAAATCCCAAACCTCAGCATCATGCTACATACCCTTGTAACAAACCTGCATACGTACCCCAATAATCACAAATAAAAATTTGAAACCAAAAAAAATGGAAATTAAACATTAAAAAATAGATGTTTCCAGTTGGCTCATTATTTTACAATAGATCACATGTGAATTCTTGCATATTGCTTGTTGAATTAGAGATGATAAATATTAAAAAGTAGGCTTCATTATAGTTGGTGAAATACCTGATTTTTTTCTCACTTGGATTAGTAGTAAAACACTAAGAAATGAAGAAGACAATTATGTGAGTAAATAGTATAATAGTTTTGAGTTTCACCTCTGTATTAGTCCATTCTCACACTGCTATGAAGAAATACCCGAGACTTGGTAATTTATAAAGGGAAGAGGTTTAATTGACTCACAGTTCCGCACTGCTGGGGAGGCCTCAGGGAACTTACAATCGTGGCAGAAGGTAAAGGAGAGGCAGGCACCTTCTTCACAGGGTGGCAGACTGGAGCGAGTGCATGCAGGTGAAATGCCAGATGCTTATAAATCCATCAGATCTTGTAAGAACTCACTCACTGTCACAAGAACAGCATGGGGAAACCACCCCCATGATCTAATTACCTCCACCTGGTCCTGTCCTTGACATGTGGGGATTCTGGGGATTACAATTCGAGGTGAGATTTGGGTGGGGACATGGAGCCAAACCATACTACCCTCCTTCCAGCATTAGCTAGATGGCTAATGGACCTGTTTATAACCCCATAAAATCAGATAAGCAGGTTGTAGAAGAGCGTCTTAATCTGTTTTGTGCCACTATAACACAATAACTGAGACTAGGTACTTTATTATGAACAGAAATTTATTTACCTCACAGTTCTAGAGGTTGGGAAGTTCAGATGTAGGTGTTAGGAGGTTAAGACTTGGTCTTTCTGCTTCCAATATAGTGCATTGAATGTTGCATCCTCCAGAAAGGAGGAACTTCTTTTTTAGCAGAAAAGTGAGAGAAAGATAATCTATTCAAAGAAGCCCTTTTTATAGTGGTATTAATTCATTCATTAGGGTGGAGATCCCACTACCTAAACACTTCCCATTAGGTCTCACCTTCCAACACTATTGCATTGGAAATTAAGTTTTCAACAAATGAGTTTTAGAGGGAACAAAAGCGTTGAAACCATAGCAAAGAGTAAGAAAGCAGAGGTCCTTAGACATTATTGAAATAGAGTGATCTGGTTGACGATAGTCCCTTAGAATAAAATTTTTATGTATTGTGTTCCCCACATATTCACACATTGAATTCCTAACTCCTAGTACCTCAGAATGAGACTGTACTTAGAGACAGGGCCTTTAAATAGATAATTAAAGTAATACAAGTTCATATGGGTAGACCCTCATCCATATGACTGATGTCCTTTTAAGAAGAGATTAGGACACAAACCACACAAAAACCAAGAGGTGACGACCATATAAGGGTACAGTGGGAAGGCAGCCATCTACAAGACAAAGAAAAAAGCCTGAGAAGAAACCAAACCTGCTAACACCTTGACGTTGGACCTCTAGCCTCCAGAACTTTGATAAAATAAATTTCTGGGTTCAAGCCACCCAGTGTGGTATTTTGTTCTGGCAGCACTAGAAAACTAATATAAAATTCAATATTTCATTCTGTGCTTTTAAAGTTTACTTTCCCTGAATCTGTGTCCAATAAGTAGAGCATTATTAAGAATTAAGAACAAAGGAAAATAACCATGAATAACTTTTCTGTCTACTTGTACTTGATTCATGTTGTAGTCAAATCTCTTGCATACCATTGTTATCTAATAAAAATTTATTTGGCTAACTCAGAAGTGGATTCCTGAATCTAAAATTCTTGAATGCTCCTACATTGGAGAAATAGTAGAATATAAGAGTTAAAAGTAAGTTTAGGAGCTAGATAGCCTGGAATCACGTCGTGGTTCTAACACTGTAAAATTCATCCATAAAGTGGGCACATAATCTGTTTTATAGGGTTGTTATGAGGATTAAATGAGTTGATGAATGTAAAGCTTAGAAAATTATGATTATTTCCTTAACAGCCTGTAATACAGTGACAATGAACTTGCAATTCATATATCTAATACCAGATGACAGTGTGGCCATCCAAGGTTAGATAGCTATGTAGTCCAGTAGATGAGCTACCATGACTGTCTGAAATACAGGACAACCAAATTCCAGAATATTTCTATGAAAATAAGATGAATTTAAAATCTCTATGCAAATACCAGCTCACGTAAATATACACAAAATAAAAACTTAAATAAAACATCTGATTTATTACTTACTGTCGTTATTAGTTACTTTCTCTCACTATTCAAATCCTGGCTCTATAGTTTACTGTCTGAATAATCTTTGAAAAGTTTATCTTCTATAAGCTTAAATTTTCTTATATGTAAAATACTACATGAACGTAACAAAATCTTGTTGAATTCCTTCTATACGTCACATTTGTTCAAGGAGCTGGGGAGATAGCATCTTAGAAAAAGGACAGAAATCCTTGCCTTCATGAAGCCTATATTCTACTGACTAGAATCTAGTGATTAACCAAAGAACCTCTATCATTTAAAAGCAGAGACAGATTGTGTACCAGGATGTTAAAGTGAAAATCTCTACCTCAGTTTTCACTGAATCTGCAAAGGCCCAGAATTAAATGACAGATTCAGAGTATCTCTACATTTTGCAGCAATGTGTTAGATAGACCACTGATGCAGTACTGTCAAAGGGGATGGTCAACAACTGCAAACTTTAGCTCAATACATACCTCAAGCATTTAAAAGAATATGGACAGGTGAATGAATGGATTTTTTTAAAAGACAACTTATTTAGAGAAAGTTGTTGGAGGACTGTGCATAATCACCATAGTGCAGGGTGGGTAATATTTTTTCTCAACTAAATGAGAAAGGGATCTTCAAGAGAGTCATTGGGAGTTGTTGACATGAGAACCCTGGCAATGAAGCACACAAAAACTGTGAGAGGTTATGGTTGCTTAAGCCTGAGGGCACAGGGCCAAGAGAAAAGAGCTGCACTGGAAGTAAGGTACACTTGTATGGCTAACTGGCAAAAAAGCACAAGTGTTTCTCACAGACTAGAAATAAACTCCAAGGGTGTTAAGAATCCCTATCTGAAAGGACAATGTGATACCCATAAAGGGGATGGGCCATTAGACAGATGCACATGGCATGCAGAAAGAGCAGTGGTTTCTGGTTGGGGCGAGGCATTGCCAGCCTCACAGTCCAAGGGCCCCAGCAGCAGTGTCTTTAAGGAGTCCACCAGAGAAACAATAAGCACAGAGACATCACCCCAGGGTGGTCCCAGGGTATAGATCTGTGCCTGACAAGTAGAACTTTCCTGTTCTTTACTTCTCCTCCTACCCTTACCCCAACTCCAACTCTGAAGTAAGACTTACAGAGAGCAAGAGGGAAGAAATCTGCCTGACCAGTCCCAACTTTTTCACTGCAAACTTTCAGTCCAAAGCAGGCCATGCTGGGGTACAGAAGGAACGCTCACTCTGAAGTGAGTTTGGAACGTTAACTGTTACACTGCACCGAACATTTTAATTACTAAAACAAGAATATTCTTGTACCTAGAGGGGATTAGACAATTTATGTTATTACTGAAGTTATAAAAACTATTATGGGACCTGCCTAAGTTCTCATCCAGAGATGGGAAAATACCTAGCCTTCTCCACGTAGAGTGAAAATATATTTAACATGAATAAAGTACTTAACATGGTAAATATTTTCTGTTTTCATCATTGTTCTTCTAATCAACCCTTGTAACTAGCTTGGATCCGGTCCAGAGACAGGAAAATACTTAGTTGTCTTCAAGTAGAGTGAAAACGGATTTAACATGTATAATGTACTTAATATGGTAAGTATATTCTGTTTTCATCATTTTCCTTTTAATCAGCCCTTGTAACTTGCTTGGCTCTAAGTCATACAGCCCTCCTACTGAGGACTGAATGAAGGTGACTAAGCATGCCAAAAGAGTGTACTGGAAAGAGTGGACCAAACAGAACTCATGTACTCTTCCATCCACACCTCAGGGCTGGCTCAGCCCTCTAGGGCCCAAAGGGAGGGGAAAATCTCTTTCTTGAATGTCTGGTTCAGTTTTTCCAATCCTTAGCACACAGTCCTGTGAGCAGGGGAATCTGTCAGGTAAGAATATGTTGTTTCAATGAAGGAAAAAAGACAGGGGTGCTTGTTAAGAACAGCTCCTGATACTAGCAAGCCCTCAGTAGGTATTTGTAGAGTGAGTACATGCATGATGTCTGTGGCAGCATGAGAGAGATTGGATTACTTCTGGGATTATGGTGGTAAACCAGCTCTGGCCATGAAAACGAAATGGGGTAATGTGAATCATGCCTTCAGAAACATTTCTTTTCACAAGACCATAGGCATAGGGTGTCTTCACTGTAGAATGCCACTCCTTTCAGTAAAGGCAGCATTTTTCAATGTGATGTTATGCCAATTCTTCCAGGCATTAATAGTAACATACAGAGAAAATAAAAGTCAAATTAGCCTTGGAAAATGCTGTACACTTTGTCCTCCCCACTTGGATATATATATTAGCATATTATAAAGTCTTTAAAATTGCAAAGGTTAATTTTGCTAAACCCAGCGTATTTACTAACTCTATAGGAGGTCAGAATACTTTTTCTTTCAGCACACTTGTCCAATATCCCTCTGACTAGTGTCCTGTTTAGCAAAATTCTGGAAAAGACAGATGAAGGTCTTGTCTCCAGAAAGGCGCTGTGCAATGGAGCAACAGTAAGTAAGTTAGTGTGGAAATTATCACCAGCCACAGACCTCTAAAGTAGAGAGCAGAGCTGCAAGAGAGTGGCATTCATGAGGGGAAGTAACTTCTGAGGAAGTGATGAAGAATCAAGAAGGGACTGAAAATCACTGTACCCAAAAGATGGGAAAGCCAAAAGGGAGTAGGAGCCCAGTGGATAAATGCGATGTTTCACAATTTTGAGTAAGGCAAGACTCAGAACTATTTCTTGTTACCATAGGGGACAAAAGACTGAAGAAGTACCTTAGTCTGTAATTTAGTAATAATAAATTTTATTTATTAAGATTTCTACATCACTCACTGTGTGGCAGGCACTGTTCAGAGCACATTACAAATATCAATTTGTTAAATCCTCAAAATAACCTTATAGGGTAGGTACTATTATTGTTATCCCCATTTCACAGATAAGATAACTGAGGCGTGAATACATTTACTCACTCACAGGCCGGGACGCCAGCCCAGGTCACCTGACTCCAGCTCCCACGCTATATGCTGCCTTTTCATATCCATCAAGTGAAACACAAGACACTGCTGAGGGTGATCCCATATCTTTGAGTAGTGCAAACTTCAACTGCAAATATAAAGAAAAAACTCTCCCTCTTCTGTGTCCTCTGAAATGGGAGACAATTCTTCACCTTAATCAAAAGTGACTGGCCGGGCGCGGTGGCTCACGCCTGTAATCCCAGCACTTTGGGAGGCCGAGACGGGCGGTCAGGAGATCGAGACCATGGTGAAACCCCGTCTCTACTAAAAATACAAAAAATTAGCCGGGCGTGGTGGCGGGCGCCTGTAGTCCCAGCTACTCAGGAGGCTGAGGCAGGAGAATGGCGTGAACCCGGGAGGCGGAGCTTGCAGTGAGCCGAGATCGCGCCACTGCACTCCAGCCTGGGCGACAGAGCGAGACTCCGTCTCAAAAAAAAAAAAAGAAAAGAAAAGAAAAAAAAAAAGAAAAAAAAGTGACTGACATTAATGTTTATACCAGTAGCTTCTTGATATAACCTTTTATATACCTAAGATGAAACTGAAATCGATGTGGAGGATAGTGTATCAGGTAAAATAACTTAAGTGATAAAACATGTTACCTCTGCAATGTTGCCTGAGGGGCAGACTTACATATTTCATGAAAAATGTTAGGCAGAAGGTCTTGATGTCATTTCACATACCGTTTAATCAGATTTAGCTCTAGAAATAGAAAGGAATGGAAAAGCTACATTTTATTTTAAAAAAATGACTCATATTTTGGTATAAAAGTTATTTGTGCACACTACAGATAATTTTCAAAACATAAAATTATAACTAAGAAAGTAAAATTATGTACAATCTTACCAGCCAGAAACAATTACACTGATTATTTACTTATAGTCTCTTTTCTATGTTGAATATATGTGTGTGTGTTTAACATAATTGAGGTCATTTTGAATATACTTCACATCTTACACATTTTACTTAATGTTATATTATGAACATTTTCTTAAAATCCCAATGTCTTTTTAAATCTTTGTATAACTATAATGTTTGTTCTAATGTCTGCCACCTTGTCCTAGGTTTTTATTATGTTTCAGTGCCAGTTTTCACTCTTTCAATATAAAAAATAGGCTACTTTTGCTTTTATCTCCTGCATTGATTTGTATGATTTTCAGTTCTTGTTTGTACTTACTCTTGAACAAAGAGGTTTCTAATTATGGAAGTCAAGATTGAAACCGACTTATTTTGACTCAGTCTACCTTAACAGATGAGAACGTTTTTATTTATTCATATTTGTCCTCCTCCACTCCTTAATCTCTGGTAATATCATTTGGGGTTTAAACTATTATTTAACTATGTATATCTGTATGAAGAATATGTAAACATATATTTTTAAAGATATATTTATTTGTAAGATTAT
>NW_016804554.1:1479406-1540106 GCF_001698545.2 Rhinopithecus bieti | reverse complement strand
TAATATATTTATTATATAATATCTGTTATACATATTTTAAAGATATATTTAAAGCATATGTATATTATTTAAAGGTGAATTAACATTTGCAATACATTTTGTGACAATTTATACAGAAATAATTTAAAATGTTTAATATATTGCAAAATAAAATAGTATAAAGAATAAACACCCCTTAA
Organism: Rhinopithecus bieti; assembly: GCF_001698545.2. Lineage (NCBI taxonomy): Eukaryota > Metazoa > Chordata > Mammalia > Primates > Cercopithecidae > Rhinopithecus > Rhinopithecus bieti. Next base: position 1,539,927 of record NW_016804554.1, on the reverse strand, counting down.
CCTTTACTCAAATTTGCCTACTCTTAACATTTTATTCCATTTGAGTGCTCTCTTTCTCTTTCTCTCTGTCTCTCTCTCTCTCTCTCTCACACACACACACACACACACACACACACACACACACAAATACATAATGTTAAGAGCAGGCAAATATATACTTTTTTTCCCCTGAGCTATTTAAAGATGATGAGAATCATCAACAGGTGCTATATCATCCAGGAGGAAGTATTGATGAGGAGTAGGATATTCGCATGATCTTAACGTGCTTCCCCATAAATTGCTTATTAATTGCAAGGCAGATTAATAAAAAGCAGTAATTCTAGAATGGGTACATTGGGCAACATTTTGACCTAATGATCAAAATTATGATCATCAGTGAGGGACAGATGTGTCTCCAGATGTGACACCTTGAGGAAGACAGAACATCACATGGTCAATTGTATATCACTTCAATTTAACCATATGGAAACATCAAACAGAAAAATTGATAGGAAAAAAGGACAAAAAAATCAGTAAGCAGTAAGGACATAGAAGACTTGAAAAACACTCTCATCAACCAACTTGACCTGACTAATGTTTATAGAACACTCCACCCAACAAGAGCAGAGTCCACTAATTTGCACAGGCAACATTTACTAAGATAGACTATATTATGGGCCATAAAACCAGTCTCAGCGAATTTTAAATTATTCAAATAATACAAAGCATGTTCTCTAAACACAGTGGAATTAAGTTAGAAATTAATAACAAAATGTCTCTAGTCAATTTTCAATATTTGCACATTAAAATAACACACTTTAAAAAACCCACAAGTTAAAAAAGAAATCAAAAGAAAAATTAGCAAGTATTTTGAGTGGAATAAATATGAAAATACAACATTTCAAAATCTGTAAGATGCAGCTAAAGCAGTGCTTAGAAGAAAAGGTCTGTATTAGAAAAGAATCAAAGCCTCAAAACAGTAATCCCAACTTCCACTTTAAGTAACTAGGAAAAAGAAGAGCAAGTTAAACCTAAAACAAGCAGAGAAAAGAAAATAGCAATGATCAGAGCTGAAATCAATGAAGTAGAAAACAGAAAAGCAATTGAGAAAATTAATGAAACCAAAATCTGGTTATTTGAGAAGATCAACAATATTGATACACTTTTATGTATACTAATTAGGCACAAAAAGAATGAAAATAGAAATCAAAAATATCAGAAAGGAGAAAGGTACATCCTTAGATGTCCTATAGATATTCAAAGAACAATGAAGGATAATTATTATGAACAATTTAATGTCAGTACATTTGACAACTTGGAAGAAATGAACAAATTCCTTGAAAGATACAAACTACCAAAGTTTACCACTCATGAAGAAATAGATCACCTGAATAGTACTATATTTATTTTAAAAATTGAAATTTTAGCTTGAAATATTCCTACAAAATTTTCACTGGTAAATTTTATCTAAGATTAAGGAAGAAAGAATACCAATACAAACTCATCTGGAAAGCCAAAGAGAAGGGTATACTTTTCAGCTCTTTCTATTAGGCTAGAACCACTCTGATACAACACAAGAAAATCAGAGAACAACATCCTTTATGAACATAAATACAAAAATTTAAAACAAAATTTTAGCAAATCTAAGCCAATAATACTTAAAACAAGAGACACTATATCATGAGCAAATGGAGTTTATCTCAGGATGTAAGATTGGAATCACATTTGAAAATCAAACATTGTGAATTGCTGTATTAATAGACTAAAGGAGAAAAATTATGATCATCTCAATAGATACAGAAGAAGCATTAGACAAAATTCAACATCTCTTTATGATAAAATCTCTCAAAAACTGGGATTAGAAAAGAACCTCCTCAATCTAATAAAAAATGCCAAACCCTATAGTTAGCATTATATTTATTGATGAAAGACAGTATTTTTCCCCTAAAATTAGGAACAAACCAAAGATTTTCACTACATCATTTCTATTCAACATTTTACTACAGAGTCTAGCCAGTGCAATAAGGCAAGAAAAAGAAATTTTAAAAAAATCTGTGTCAGGAAGGACAAATAAAACTTATTATTTGCAGAAAAAATGGTTTTTTTAAGTAAAAAATTATAAGTACTCAACAAAATTCTTCTAGAACACAAAATGACTTTGCTAAGGTGGCAGGATACCAGGTCAATATTTTTAAAAGCAGTTATATTTGTATAAATTATCAAGAAAAAATTAGAAATTATAATTGAAATATACAACTCACAAGACAAAAAATATGAATTACTTAAGGATAAACCCGACAGCAAATGCTCAAGACCTATACCATGAAAGCAATCAAATAGTGCTAGAAGATATTAAAGAAGATCTAAATAAATGGGAGATATGCCATGCTCATGGTTTGGAAGACTCTATCATTAATATGTTAATTATACCCAAAATGTTTTATAACTGACGCAATCCCAATCAAAATAAGAACAAGCTATGTTATAGAAATAAGATGATTCTGAAATTTAAACTGGATTTCATCAAGATTAAGAATTTTTGCTTTTCCAAAGAAATTATTAATAAAATGAAGACAATCTATGATCCAGGAGAAGGATTATACATCATATAACTCATACCTAGAGTATAGTTTTTAAAAACACTCAAATACAATTGAAAATAAGCAGAAGTTTGCAATATATACTTTACTGAAGAGATGTATGGATTGCAAATAAACATGAAAAGTGCATAACATCATTAGTCATTAGGGAAATGGAAATTAAAACCACAATATAATACCACTAATCCTTGCTAGAGTTACTAAAATTAAAAATGTTGATGATACTAAGTGTTGGCAAGGAAGTAAAAACACGATAACTCTCATATACTGCTGGTGGGGATGTAAAATGGTACAATCACTTTGGAAAAGAGTTTGACAGCTTCTTTAAAAATTAAACATATACCTGTTATTTGACACAGTAATTCTACTCCTAGGTAACACCCAAGATAAATAAAAGCATATACACACAAACACTTGGACAGGAGTGTTCATAGCAGCCTTATTTGTAATGTCTGTAAGCAGGTGAATTGTGATATGGATATACCATGGAATTCTATTTAGCATTAAAATAGAAGAAACTGTATCTACATTGCAATAACATGAATTAGTCTCCATATAATTGTTAGTGTAAGAAGCCAAGCAAAAAAGAATGCATACTATATCATTTAATTTATATAACATTTTAGAATATAAAAACAAATCTAATGACAGAAATCAGATCACTGATTGCCTGGATGGGTGGGGGAAAGGCTGTTGGTGGTTCAAAGAATTGTGGGGAGCTGTGAGAATGAAAACACAGGAGGTGACTCTTGGGATTGAGAGATATCTTCATTATTTTGATTGTTGAGACAGCTTAAAGAGTGTGTACATATGTTAATACTTATTAAGTTGGACTTTTAAATAAGTACAGTTTATTATATTATAGTTGTACCTTAGTAAATCAATAAACAATAATAGCTGACACAAAGTGTTTTTTTAAAATATCAGGCACTGTTTTTTGTTCTTTATAAAATATATATAAGACATATATAAACATGTTTAGAACAATACTTAGGTACTCAATAAATATTAGTGGAAAATAAATCCAGTTTATGTAAAATTTCTGTCAATAAAAATATTTGGCATATAGTCAACATTTTATCTCTGATCACATATAAAAATCATAGGTTCTCTTTGATACATGTTTGGACTACACAAAAAAATACCTGGTCGAAAGGTTTGCTTACACATGGAACCCAATGACAGAAACAGTAAGAACAGTAGCCACAATCACACCTCTCTCTCTCTCTCTGTCGCTCTCTCTCTCTCTCCCTCTATATATACTCAATATACATATATGCACGGATTCTCAACCCCTGCATGTGTATATTCCTGTGAGGAACTGGGCTACACAGCAGGAGGTAAGCAGCCAGCAAGCAAGCATTACCACCTGAGTTGCCCCTTCTGTCAGATTAGCAGAAGCATTACATTCTCATAGGAGCAAGAACCCTATTGTCAACCGCACATACGAAGGATCTAGGTTGCACACTCTTTAGGAGAATTTAACTAATGCCTGTTGGTCTGAGGTGAAACAGTTTCATCCCAAAACCATCCCCCCACCACGCATCATCTGTGGAAAAATTGTCTTCCACAAAACCAGTCCCTGGTGCCAAAAATGTTCGAGACCACTGCATATATGTATATATACATTCATACAGTAGTATTACAGGGATTTTATATCCATCTAAGTAGATTAGATTTATTTTGAAGAATCTATTCATGGTACCTAAAAGGTAGAGATTTCAAAGTTAATTTATTAACAAGGTACATGAAACAGTTATTGTTCAATAAATATTTTAAAAGATGAATCCATGCACAATCTTGTTTCTCAAATTATTTATATATTCATGTAAAAGCCTTTTAATGAAAATAACTTCCAATATTAAAAAAGTTTGGTTTTGATCCCATAGCCTGAAAGTTGCTATTTATGAAAATCACCACTCTTTGTATAGTCTCTAGTTGAAAATGCTAAATAAAATAAATTCTATTTCCAAAATTCTCTTGTCATTGAAGTTAACATTATTTGTGTAACACTAATTAGAAACAACTAAAAATAAAGTTAGTCATTGATACAGTTTGGAAATGGGTTGTTTGTCCCCATCAAAACTAATGTTGAAATTTGATTCCCAATATGGTGGTGCTGGGAGATGGAGCCTAATGGAAAACGTTTGGGTCATGGAGGCAGATCCCCCATGAATGGCTTGGTGTCTGTTTTCCTGGTAGTGAGTGAGTTCTCCCTCTGACAAGACTCGATTAGTTCTCACAGAAATGTTCCTAAGAGAGTGTTTTGTTATAAGCCAGGGCATCCCTCAAGTATCCTCTTTTTACATATTTGCTTCCTCTCCATCATGTTATGAGGCAGCACAAAAGTCCTCACCAGAAACCACAGCCATGTTCTTGAACTTCCCAGCCTACAGAGCCATGAGTTAACTAAAACTCTTTTCTTATAAACTGTTGAGTCTCAGGCATTCTGTTATAACAACACAAAATGGACTAAGGCAAGTATTTAATAATTTAATATCAGGAAATAAAAAATAATCCTATCTCTTGTCTACTTTTTCATAATTTAAGTATCATACTGTTATTACTCACAAACTCTGGTTTATCAGAGGACTGAGCTCATTGCAGCGTTTATTTATTTATTTATTTATTTGGAGACAGAGTTTCACTCTTGTTGCCCAGGCTGGAGTACAATGGTGCAACCTCGCTTCACTGTAACTCTGCCTCCAGGGTTCAAGCGATTCTCCTGCCTCAGCCTCCTGAGTAGCTGGGATTACAGGCATGCCCCACCATGCCCAGCTAATTTTTTTTGTATTTTTAGTAGAGACGAGGTTTCACCATGTTGCCCAGCTTGGTTCTGAACTCCTGACTTCAAGTGATCCACCTGCCTTAGCCTCCCAAAGTGCTGGGATTACAGTTAATTTTTTTAACAGTAAAGTTAATATGGAAGGTTTAAAAAATGGGGAGGAAAGAAGTATGAAAAAGAGGAGGTAGAGTAATGAAGGTTTCTACTCTATAGATGTGAAAGATGACACTAAATATACATACTAAATATGTAATTTCCAAAATCACCATTTAGCCTTGAGCTTATATTTAATTAGTTCATCAAACATTCAATATTTACTAAACTTGTATACTTAAGGAACTGTGAGAGGCACTATAATGGTTGATTCTTAAATCTCCAAGAAAAACAATATATATTTAAAAAATAGCATAAGGCTGGAAATTGAACCTTGTGAAACACATTTAGGAGGGATATGGAAGATGTAAATGTGTTTATCGTCATATTATATTGCAAAGTAACCTGGCTCAGATAGCAAGCAGTTCATGTAGCTGATGGTAAGTAGTATATTACAGCCAGCCACAATTTTTGTTCTTTTCTCATTTTTTTGGTACTCCTATTAAAATTCAGTTAAGAAAGAATTATAATTTTCATCATCATCATCACCATCATTACCACCCCCGAACTGGTGTTAGTATTTCTCTCTCTCTCACACACACCACACACACATACACACACACACACACACAAATACACAAAACAGCAAAGTTTTGGATCTGATTGCCTAAGTATCAGAATTTCCTTTCTATCAACTTTCTTATAATGTAAGCACCCAGTTTTTTTTGTTTGTTTTTTGTCAAATCACTTGCCAAATGTGCTCGCTTTCCTTCTTTCCCTCCTTCTTTCCTTCCCTCAACAGTTATTGAGCACTTACTATGTACTAGCAGAGTATAATATTGCGGATGAAAGAAAGGGAAAAAAAAGCTATGGTCCCAGACCTATGCCTTTCACAAGACCTGGAGCATTGCTGAGCCATGATTCAAGGCTTATCAGGCCTGTGCCGAATATCTTGAGGGCTAGGAGATTTCAGGGAGCAAAGAATCTGACCACAAAGCTATTGACTGTATCTGACCAGGATGTGGGAACAAAGAAAGTTGCCAGTCCAGGATTTGCAGCAATGGAAAGGCAAGAATAAAAACTGTGACTAAAGAGCTAAGATAAAGGTATGCTAGGTTAAAGGAAGAAAAGATGCTTACACTCAAGGAATGTACCACTATCTCTTCTCTCTTTGTCTCTCTCTTTCTCTATGTATGTCTTTCTTTTTTGTTCTCTCTGTCTCTGTCTCTCTCTCCCTCTCTTTCTCTCTCACCCACCCTCCGCCAAAACATACACACACATACACACACACACGCGCGCGCGGGCGCAAGTACACACCAGGTTTGAGTTAAGGATCAACCTAAAGCACACACAGTGTGATTTCAAGAACCAACTCTTTCTGTCTATGATGATTTACCACTGAGAAACAAAGGTTTTTGTTTTCCTGGTGATGACAAAAGGGTTGAAAAATATGTAGAGTGTCTCTAAAGACACTTTTTTACTTCTTGTTACTGAAGAACACATGAACCAAAAAGCAGGTTTATAACTTGTGGATGTTGTGGATGATTAAAGATGGGCTTAAAATAATCAGTAAGGTGATAGTACAAAAATCACAATGCCTTGTAAGGAAGTCACAATTGTCCCACTGTTTGCTAATGGTAGCTAACATGATAACTTGTATAATAGATTAAACTTGCTAAATTGTGGTGGGTGGAGGTATCACTTCCTTAAAAGGCTAGAAGCTGTCAGATGTTAAAAGAGGTTAACACAGAGTCTCTCTCTGTAAGACAGTAAGGAGTCTTTTTTGAGTAAATATTTAGATGTTCAAAGAACAGAAAGGGTAACTTGGAGGAGAGAAAACCTGGGCTTGGGAACAGTTTAGGACTCTTCAGCATTTCCCAGGAGAAAGGGCTCCAGTGGGCCAACAAAGAGACCCTGATAATTTGCTTAAACCCAAAGTGGTATGTGTAGTTCTTCCACAAATTCCGAATAAGCAGCCTTCTAATATCATATTAGTTTCTCTGCCAGGAAGAAATACTTCCCAAGAGAAGTAATTAAATGGATTTTCGACTCCAAATTTGTCTTATGTGAACTTGGGTAGTAAATTTTTCCAGGGAATGCATGGATGAATCCTTTTATTTAGACAATCACAAATTATAGCCTAGGATGAGAGAGAAAAGAAACTGCAAGGTGATGTTGAACACTAGTTTATATTTTCTAATTACATACCTCTTAACATTTCAAAGCCTTTGATATGTGTAACAGAAGAAGGTAATAAGACTGTCTTATTCATAAGTAACTGGAGTGAGATTGAGATTTCCAAACATCAGGATCCATACCATTATGTCCCTGTGAGTCTTCTAGTCATGAATTCTGTTGAAAGCTTAGGTAGGATGATCGCTTAAATATAAAAGTCTCTCAGAACTGGAAGAAGTCTAAGATATGATAATCACCTTGTAGCGTACATTATGTGTACTGTTATTTAAATGCATCTGTGAAAGTTCCGGGTTTGTCCTTTCAACTAAATTACAGTTTGAACTTTAGAGCATGTAAATTATGCATTGACAAAGGCAGAATACTTTGAGATGTGAATATTCAAGTTATTATATGTTATTGTGGGGAGTTTTAAATAGTAACTGGAAACTTATGGTAAAATATTTATTTTAAATAATTCTTCTTTACCAACATTATTTCAGAAACACATCTAACATGTGGATGTTGAAGCAATATGGAAATATGAAATATTAAGGAAATGTCACTTACACATTCATAAGTTTGGTTTGATGTACACTCACTTGATGTCTTGAGGAACTGGGGTTGTTGGTGCCATCCTCAATTAAAGTGGGAGCACTGTAGATACAGCATTTTGCTAGTGTTGATCTACTGATTTAACAGGCACTCACTTGTTAAAATGAGTTCACATTTATTTTTTGTCTTATTTGGTTAGGTGGCTACACGGCTGATAATTCTCTGACTTTGAAAGTTTACTTGCAATTAATGAAAGTACCCAAGAAAAGAAGGGGAGAGGTGAATGTGGGAACTGTGATTGCTTTCATTAAAGATGATTTTCCTGTATTAAGTTGAGATGCTTTGTGTCTACCGAGTATAATCTGTGTGGCAACCTCCTCCAACTTCATAGGCTCTTTCTCTCTACAAGATTTGTGAAGGAGAAGGTTTAGTTCACATCCATTTCTGAGGCCTCAGTTTGGCAATCAATTTTCCACATGGCATCCCCTCCACTGCCTCCAGTTCCGGTATGGGCTTCTACCTTCTGGAACTCCCATCGGTCCTCCATACCGGGGTGCTGGGCTGGACTTCACGTTGCTGATGTAGAAATTCTATACATCTTTTATTACTATGTGCCGTAATTTCCTCAGAGCACCAGCAGTCAACACTGCTGTATGGGTGAAAGTTTTCCCTGAAGAATTTGGAATTATTAAAGAAAATTCATTACAACAGAGAGGGGAAAACCCTTTAAAATCGTACCCTAAATATGCTTGTTTCTCTAGTCTAAATTCATGTTAAAGAACAGAAACAGTTTCTTAACTGCAATATAATATGGAAAGATGGGACACACTTTACTTTGCTGTATAAAGCCGTGTTTGTTCCCCCTAGCTCACTTCACAGGTGCCCTTGTTTTCTGATGGATGTGTCCATAAAGCATTCCCACTATTAGTTGTCTTGGTGGGTCTCTGTTTTTTAGAACTCAGATCCACTTATCATTTTGCTTTCTATCATTTTAGCTCTCCTTAAGCCTCTTCCACATTTCAGGTATATATGTTATATTAATACTGAAAGCAATCTGGAGAAATGAATATTAGTTTTATAGATAAGGAAACAGTGTTAGATAGGTTAAATAATTTGAACAATGACACATGGCTAGAAATCCTAGATTGTATGCTTTCAAAGTCCATGCTATCACTGGAGATTTTTATCACATTGTATCTTGTAAAGTAATTGAATGACACCATAGGATGTCAAGGCTGCTCCAACTGACACATAAATATGCAAATATTTTACAGCAACAGGAACAAAGCTTTTTTTTCTGTTAACTACCTTTTTTTCAGGAAAATAATGAGTATAGAGATGAGTCTTCATAATATAAAAAGATAAAGGTTTTGGCTAAGTGCTTTTGAAGAATAACAAGTTGCGATTCTGTAGTAGCTTAATTATTAGAAAGGTAAAAAACTTCATATAATTTCTGACTAGAAAGTTAACAGATTAATCAATACTATCAACAATTGGAAAGTCTCAAGCTTTGGTTGAGAATTTTTCATTGACATTTAAAATTTTAATGTTTTAAAATGGGCATTTATTTGGCATAATCAAAATTCAAAACATTCAAAAGAATGTATAATAAAAAGTTTACCTCCCAAACCTGTCCCTGAGCCATCAGCTGTTTCTCTCTAAAGAGAACTAATATTTTCCGCTTCTCATTGCGGTTTTGATTTGCATTTCTCTAATGATGAGTGATGTTGAGCATTTGTTCATGTGCTTGTTGACCATGTGTATGTCTTCTTTTGAGAAGTGTCTGCTCCTGTCCTTTACCCACTTTTTAATGGGGTTGTTTTTTGCTTGTTAATTTATTAGGTCTCCTTTTAGATTCTGGATATTATGTATTTGTTGGATGTATAGTTTGCAAATATTTTCTCCCGTTCTGTAGGTTTTCTGTTTACTCTGTTGCTAGTTTCTTTGGCTGTGCAGAAGCTCTTTAGTTTAAGTGTATCCCACTTGTCAATTTTTGTTTTTGTTGCAAATTGCTTTTGGAGTCTTCATCATGAAATCTTTACCAAGGCCTATGTCCAGAATGATATTTCCTAGGTTTTCTTCTAGGGTTTTTGTAGTTTTAGGTTTTATGTTTAAGTATTTAATCCACCTTGCATGGATTTTTGTATATGGTGAAAGGAAAGAAGTCCAGTTTCAATCTTCTGCATATGGCTAGCCAGTTATCCCAGCAGTATTTATTGAATAAGGAGTCCTTTCCCCCATTGCTTCTTATTGTAGATTTTGTTGATGATCAGGTGATTGTAGGTGTGTGGCTTTATTTCTGGGATCTCTAACCTGTTCCATTGGTCTATGTGTTTGTTTTTGTACCACTATCATGCTGTTTTGGTTACTGTAGCCTTATAGTATAGTTTGAAGTTGGGTTGTGTGATGCCTCTGGCTTTGTTCTTTTTGCTTGGGATTGCTTTGGCTATTTGGGCTCATTTTGATTCCACATAAATTTTAGAATAGTCTTCTCTAATTCTGTGAAAAATAACATTGGTAGTTTGATAGGAACAGCATTGAATTTGTAAATTGCTTTGGGCAGTATGGCCATTTTAATAATACTGATTCTTCTATACCATGTCACACCAGTCAGAATGGCTATTGTAAAAAGCCGAAAAATAACAGATGCTGGCAAGGTTGGGAAGAAAAGAGAATGCTTACACGCTGCTGGTGGGAATGTAAATTAGTTTAGCCACTGCAGAAACAGTTTGGAGATATTTCAAAGAACTTAAAACAGAACTACCATTTGGCCCAGCAATCCCATTACTGGGTATACATCCAAAGGAATATAAATCATTTTGCCATAAAGTCACATGCATATGTATGTTCATTACAGGAGTTTTTGCAATAGCAAAGACATGGAATCAACCTAGATGCCCATTAATGGTAGACTGGATAAAGAAAACATGGTACATATACACCATGGAATACTACACAGCCGTAAAAAAGAATGAAATCATGTCCTTTGTTGCAACATGGATGCAGTTGGAGGCCATCATCCTAAGTGAATTAATACAGAAACGGAAAATCAAATACCACGTGTTTTTACTTAGAAGTTAGTAAACATTGAATACACATGGACACAAAGAATGGGACAATAGATCTTGGGGGCTATTTGAAGGTGGAGGGTAGGAGAAAGGTGAGGATTGAAAACCTACCTATTAGGTATAATGCTCACTACCTGGGTGACAGAATCATTTGTACACCAAACCCCAGCAAAACACAATTTACCCATATAGCAAGTCTGCACATGTACCTTCTGAATCTAAAATCTAAAACAAAAGATGGAAGAAAAATATTTTTTAAAAGTCAATGGCCATCTGTGCCTATTTCCTACTGTAGCACCTCACCTCCTTCCTAGATTTTGTGGAGATGTGTTAAACCCCCAAATCCTTTCCAACAGCCTCTGTCACTTCCAGTTCAATTAAAAAAAATAACAAAAAAGTATACTATCCACTTTTTGGTTATGCTTCAAGAGATATGTTCTAAATATGCACATGTGTTGCTTTTATCCTTCTTCAGTTTCTTTCTTTCTTTTTTTTTTTTTTTTTTGAGACGGAGTCTCGCTCTGTCGCCCAGGCTGGAGTGCAGTGGCCGGATCTCAGCTCACTGCAAGCTCCGCCTCCCATTCTCCTGCCTCAGCCTCCCGAGTAAGCTGGGACTACAGGCGCCCGCCACCTCGCCCGGCTAGTTTTTTGTATTTTTTAGTAGAGACGGGGTTTCACCGTGTTAGCCAGGATGGTCTCGATCTCCTGACCTCGTGATCCGCCCGTCTTGGCCTCCCAAAGTGCTGGGATTACAGGCTTGAGCCACCGCGCCCGGCCTTGTCTTTTTATCCTCTTAACAGGGTCTTTAATAAAGCAAATGATTTTTATATTTTATGAAGTCCAGTTTACCAATTTTCCTTTTATCAATCATGCTTTTGTGTTATGTTTAAGAACTGTTTGTCTACCCCTAGATCCCAAGGTTTTCTATTTTTTTCCCTAAAAGTTGTATGGTTTTATATTTTATGTTTAAGTTCTTGGTTCATTTTGAGTTAATTTTTTGTTATAAGGTGTAAGACTTAGGTTAAGGTTCAATTTTTTTTTTTTTTTTTTTTTTTTTTTTTTTTTTTTTTTGGCCTATAGATTTCTAGTTGTTCCAGCACTATTTGTTGCAAAGTCTATCTTTCCTCCATTGAATTGCCTTTGTATCTGTGTCAAAAAGGAGTTTGTCATATTTGCATGAATCTGTGTTCTCTATTCTCTTTCCTTGATCTATATGTCTATTCCTCTATTAAAGCCTAGTTATGAAGGCATGTAAGTCTTGAAATAGGGTAGACTGACTCCTCTCACTTTATTTTCCTTTGCCAAGATTGTTTTAGCCATTACAGGAATTGTGCCTTTCTATATAAATTATGGAACTGATGTTTTTACTAAATGAGTCTCCAATCCATGAATATGACATATCTCTCAATTTATTTAGATTTAGATCTTCTTTTATTTCATTAATGCATGTTTTGTAGTTTTCAGCATACAAATCTTGTACATCTTTGATTAGATTTATAACTAAATGTTTGTTTGTTTGTTTGTTTTGAGACAAAGTCTCACTCTGTTGCCCAGTCTACAGTGCACTGGTGCAATCATAGCCCATTGCAGCCTTCATTTCCCTGCCTCAAGGAATCTTCCTCCCTCAGCATCCTAAGTAGCTGGGACTATAGGTGCACACCACCATGCTCAGCTAATTTTTTTTTTATTTTATTTTTAGTTGCTCTCAAACTTTTGAGCTCAGACAATCCTCCCACCTTGGTCTCCCAAAGTGTTGGGATTACAGGCATGAGCCACAGTGCCCAGCCTATTTCTTTTTTTTTTTTTTTGAGTGATTATAAATGATAATAACTTTTATCATAGATTATTGTATGTTTACCTTGTCTCTTGTAACTTTGCAGAACTCACTTTAGTTTTAGGTATTTTTATAGTTTTTTTTTTAGATGCCTTGGGGTTTTCATACAGGCAATTGTATCATCTGCAAGTAGGGGCATTTTTATTCTTCCATTCCAATCTGTATGCCTTGTATTTCGTTTTCTTGCTTTATTGTTTACTGTACTGGCTAGAACTTCCAACATGGCTGAATAAGAGTGGTGAGAACAAACAACTTTGTTTTTACCCAGAATCTTAGCAGGAAAACACTTATTCTTCCACTATTAAATATAATGTCTGCTGAAGATTTTTGTTGATATTCTTTATGAAATTGAGGAACTTCCTCTTTATTCTTGTTTTCTATGAGTTTTTTAAAATCACGAATGGGTGTTGAATTCTGTTAAATGCTTTTCTGTAATTTATAAGATCATGTCGTTTTTCTTCTTTAGTCTGCAGCTATGGTGGATAACAATGACTGATTTTTGAATATTGACCCTTGCATTCCTGAAATAAACTTCACCTGGTCACAATGCATATTTCTTTTTTATTTATTGCTGAATTCTCTTTGCTAATATTTTGTGAGGTGTTTTGCCTCTACACTCATAAGAAATATTGTTCTTTAGATTTTTCTGTTTTTCTGGTTTTGGTATCAGAATAATACTAGCTTCATAAAATGACCTGGCATGTGTTCATGCATCTTCTATTTTCTGGAAGAGATTGTGCAGAATTGGTGTTAATTCTTTTTTAAATGTATGGTAGAATTCTTCAATGAAACCATCTAGGCCCAGAAATTGCTTTTCTGGAAGTTTCAAAATTATAAACTCAATTTTCTCAACTTTTGGTTGTATTTTGCAGGAGCAATAGGAATAAGTATATCTACTCCTTTCCAGGAGGAGAAGTCTCCCCATTTAATTTTGACATCTTGAACTCTTTTCATCACATTTTTTTGTACAATTATAGCATACAAAACACTTTGCTCTACATCTTACTTTTATTTACTATTATATTTTAGAGATCACTTTGTATTAGTTTATAAAAAGCCTCTTCATTTTAAGATATTTGCATATTGTATTAAGTAGTTGTATCATTATTTCTTTAATCAGTTTCCAATTAATGAACTTTTAAGTTGTTTCTCTTATAACAATGTAATGAATAACCTTGCATATACTATTTTGTTGCTGTGATTTCAATAAAATAAAATTTACGGAATATTACCCACAGTTATACGCAGTATAACAAGTTAGCAATACAGGGGCTTTTTTGAGATCCACTGAAATTGCCACATTCTGTTTCTATTTTATGGCAATAAAACGGAAGTTATAGGACTCCTACAGATAGAGCCTGGTCTCTATTCCCATCTTGTGCTATGTCAAGGAAAATCCTGATGTTATCTTAACTGTTCTAGATCTGCCTGAAGGAAAATTATTTGATTCTCTAAATGGGTCTAGAATCCTGAGTTGTTTTGGCTCATGGACAAGGGTTGGTGCCCAGTCTTTAGTGCCTGCCCAGCTTTTGTAGACCTGAGTTGACTAATGTCTTTATAGGATGGTGTGTGTGTGTTTGTGTGTGTATGCATTGAAGAAGGTAAATTTGAGGGTGGGAGGTACTGACTTATAACAATGTAATGAATAACCTTGCATATACTATTTTGTTGCTGTGATTTCAATAAAAATAAAAATTTACGGAATATTACCCACAGTTATACGCAGTATAACAAGTTAGCAATACAGGGGGCTTTTTTGAGATCCACTGAAATTGCCACATTCTGTTTCTATTTTATGGCAATAAAACGGAAGTTATAGGACTCCTACAGATAGAGCCTGGTCTCTATTCCCATCTTGTGCTATGTCAAGGAAAATCCTGATGTTATCTTAACTGTTCTAGATCTGCCTGAAGGAAAAATTATTTGATTCTCTAAATGGGTCTAGAATCCTGAGTTGTTTTGGCTCATGGACAAGGGTTGGTGCCCAGTCTTTAGTGCCTGCCCAGCTTTTGTAGACCTGAGTTGACTAATGTCTTTATAGGATGGTGTGTGTGTGTTTGTGTGTGTTTTCTTTTAAGAAAGTAAATTTGGGGGGGGGGGTTCTGTTTTTTTTTTTTTTTTTTTTTAACTATTCCCAAGAAAGAAATCGTAGACCATGGCTGATATGCAAATGCAATTTTCTTATCTCATTGGAAACACTGCCTGCTGAATAAATCTCTTCCGTTCTTTCATAAAAACATTAAAAAAAGCAAGAAGCAAGATCTCTAGCCATGTCCTTGCTGTTATTTAGCAGCTTTCTGAGAAGAAGCCAGAAGTCTTGGTATACCTTGACTAAGTTTGTACATCAATTGTTTGACATCTTAGACTTCAATTTCCCATAGAATTGTCTTCAGAGAATCATGACATACTATGACACCACATTGTAATTGCATAATTACTTGTCTGCCTATTCACTTAATCTTAAAGTCCTTGAGGACAGGATTGTATCTTCTGTGTCTATGGGTTCCCAGACTCTAACACAGATGTGGTGCACAGTATATATTAAAAAATAAGAATTGTAAGGGACCTTGAAGACTGTCTAATGCTGTCTATTGTTAGGGGGAGGACTTCTTCCTCACTCCTGATGTTTCAGTCTTAATGGAGAAAGTATCACTGGTAATTACATTCCTGGTCTACCTCCTTTCCACTCTATCCTTCCCAAGGCAGGAAGAGAGTATCTCATTGGAGAATTACACTGGGCATGCTCAACCTAGCTGTTTTCATTACCTTCTAGGCAGTAAAGTGACTGCATGGGAGCAGTTGTTCTCTCTTCCTTAAAACCTAAGTCTTACCTCGGCAGGCTTTGATGTGGGGAGGCCTGCCTGGCCCAATGTTGCCTCTTATTGGGTAGGTATATCAGTCTAATTATGGGATTTAAAAAATAGAACCACTGTAATTGTACATTAAACTATGTCCTCCAATGTTACAGAAACAATTGGCACCCTTTATGCCTTTTATTTCTCAATTTGTTTGGAATGGGGCAGGAAAGGGGGTGCTACTTGGGCCCTCTTGAAAATCATTTCTCTCACCTCTTAATTTATGAATGAAGGGGCTGAGGTCAACAGAAGTAAAGCTTAATTTGCCCAAATTCAAGTGGTAGTTTATGAATACCTGTTCTGTGCCAGTCTAGGTACTATAAGGGATAAACGTATAAACAGAACTCAAGTTTCTTAAGAAGCTTATAATTTAGTAACCAACTGGAGGTCCCACAGCAAGCTGGAACTGAGAAGTGATTTCTCTGTGTTGTTTATCATGCTTTTATATTTTTCCGTTTCCTTTCTCTATTTTCTATCTTATTTTTTATTGATACAATTGAGTTAAATAGGTTTTTCTATGCAAATTATGGAATTTAATTACATTTTCTTTCTATGAAAGAATATTTCTAAAAGCACAGATTTTAATTCTCTGACCTGCTTTCCTCCTCCGCACACAGGAGGGGCCCCTTGAAGATTACCAAATGGTGTGCTGGTAAACTGGCTTTCAGGGGTGGGGGGGAGATTAGAGAGGAACGGGAAGCCCTGTTTATAGAATTTGCCAATTTCTATGGTGTAAATAATCCTACCATAGCTGATTTCAGGCTACTGATGATTTAACAACCAGTTTGCAAAGTTCTTAAAAATTTAGCAATCAGTACTTCTGAGCCAGATACTAGATATAAGCTGCCTTCGGCAGACCTTACCTGCAGGTTCTTCTCCCACTCCTCACAGTAAAAATAGGCTAAATATTTACTGAGCACCTGTTATATGTCAGTCTCTGGGCTTTCTTTGGGGATTAAACATAGTCCATGACCTCAGGGAATGTATAGTCTAGAGGGGGAGATAGTATATTTCAGCACTGTGTGGTATTAGGCTAGGGAAAGGAGAAATATCAGTAGGAATCATTAAACTCTTCTTAGAGGTAGTGACATCTACACTGATATCTGAGGAATGGCAAAGAATTAGTCAGACTGAGAGGGAGGGGTGGAGAAGAATGCTCCACAGGAAACAATTATGTACAGGCTTAAATAATGAATAAGCAGAATGCGAGTGTGGAATTAGAAGTGGTCTAGCAAGAGCTGAAGGGCAACCTGCATTTCCCTCTGAGCACCCACTCCACATATCTGGCCTTCTGCTTGACACCTCCATGAGGATGTGCCACAGAGCCACCAAATTCAACGTATTCCAAAGTAAGCTCCTTCCACCTTTCTCCTCCTCAGCTTGGTCCACAGTACTAACTGTCTCTTACTTCTATGGCTGGATAATATTTTGAGACACTAATTTATGATTTTTTTTCAAACTTGTATTTACCCCCTTGTTGCCGTGGGGAGAGATGTGGCAGGGTAAAGAGGAGTTGCCTGCAGAACATTTTTTCGTTCTGGCTTTTACTGAAAACAGCCTAAGCCCCAGAGACAGAATAGAGTTTGCTGGCAATGGCAGAGTGTCTGGGGGAAAAAAAAAATAATGAAAGATTTTCCTTAAGAAGAGATTCCCTTGTATCTGGAAAGAAGAGGATAGAAGTCAGTATGTCCCAAGGGCAGTGGGATTTGAGCCCTGAACTTGGACCACCATAATACCCTAAACATAAATGACTGAGGATGTGTGAGGCTTAGCAGGATGGTCCCAGATCTAGGAAATTCCTCTGGTCTCAGCTGTGGTGCTAGAGCCAAAGGGAGGGAACCAGTGTATAGGGCAGGGCTGTCCCATCTATAGACAGGTTGTGCACTGTATCATGGAGCCATAGGTGGCAGCTCCAGGAAGGAAGAAAGGAAACCTCTGTGGACAGGTGACTGCAAACCAAAGGGCCTCCCCTCCACTCCCTGCCATCATCACCCACTCATGGCCTGGTCTGGCATATGCTCTTGGAACTTTGACCCTGATCAAGGGAGTGAGGGAAGAACTTTACAAAAGAGTAAGGCCTTTAAAGAGAAATAAAATCGTGTGCAGGTTCACATTCTACGTTCTTCTCCTAGTCTCCTCGGTGTCTCAAAGGGCTGATCCCTGTAGGTTTTTTCCCTGGCTCCCATGGCAGGTGTGTCAGACTTTGCCAATGCAAGGCATTGGAAGGAGATTGGAGGGCAGGAGAGGACAATGTATAGTACATTTCCCCCTTCTCCCTCCATAGATTGCTTCTTTGGCAGTGGTTGTTTCTCCTCTATGGCCACAGCTCTCACAAGGCTGGCCGTGCTGCCTGGGCCCTGGACTCCAATAACCCTGCCTCTTCTCTTATTTCTCCAGCTAGAGGCTGCAGTTGCTAATTTCTAGATTACTGTGCCATCTCCTGATTACCTTCTGACTTTTCCTATCACCTATGTTACCATTTTCTTGTATTCAATTACTTCTGTAGATATTCAAAATGGTTTCTGTTTTCCTGGTTAGACCCTGCCTGAAACAAATCAGTTTACAGAAAAGAAGGCAATGTGGTATTTCTTGCACACCTGGCTTTGTAGATTCTGTTTTACATCATTATGTTGCTGTCAAATTCACCTATTCTGTGCTCTTAAGCTGGTTGTTTGCTAGCTGACATCATTTACATCAACGTAGTATAATATTTCCCAGACAACTGACATTTTAAAGTCATTTTAAAGTGATCTTCTGGAAAGGATGCCTTGAGGCAAAGACATAACTTACACAAAGAGTGTGTGAGATGGAGTTTCTGAGTCCCCAGATTCAGAAGGCCTTTCAGGGCTTACGGTCTGTTCTACATTTGGGCCTAACCCTTTATATGTATGCCATTTCTCTTTATAGATTAAAGAGATCTTCATAAAACACTAAAAAGCTCGGGGAAGGGATTCTGCATTAACTTGCATCCCTTATATGCCCCTCAGTCACGGCCCTTGCAGCCCACATCCAATCCAAGCGAAGACAGTACCCAGTCAGCATCTCTAGGTGGCATAAACATATCCTTGATGAGGCCACATATAAACCATTACTGCCTGGTGAATTGGTTTATTAGATGTTCTTTGTGACACTCAAGAACTGACTAAAGTTCTGATTGGGTGAAGAGTCAGGGTTAGGATGGGAGCATAGAGCACCACCCAGGGAGGGAGGCAATTTGGAGACAATGACCTCAAGAGAGCTACCCTTGAGCCTAATAAACTAAGAGGGGAACTTTATTGCTTTTAGCCAAAGAACACTGCCAAACTCTCAGAGCAAAGGGCAAGTACAAGACATTCTTTTGAAAATGTTATAAGATTTCAGACAAGAAGAAATGAAATTAAGTCTCAATATAAAACATACAATGTTTTGGAGGTGGTTTTATGAGAATGATCATCAGGACAATACTCTATTGTGTCAAACAGATTATAATTAGAAATAATTTTCAATGTGTTCTCCTAATGTACTGATGCAAAAAGTTTCTTCATGTATTTATTCATATTATGTTGTGCTAGCTTCTATATTTTTGAAATTACATACAAATCTCTGTTGCAGAAAAAAAAGGACCTGATGATTTTTAAAATTGTTTAGGGAACATTCCTTAAAACTTACTCTTCCCTCTACCTTCCTGTACTTATTTTAGGGCACATAAGCAGTAGCATAAAATGTCTTATAGCTGAGCAGCCTCCAGGAGTCGTTCTGTTGAACTAGAGATGTTTATATATTTTTTGCCTTTATATTATCAGGAACATATGTAGATTCTGGAACAAGTGTGAGTCAAGACTTGTTTAAACTTGTATTAATCTACTCCAGATTTATGCCTTTATGTTCATATAAAGCATTTTGTCTTAAAAAATAACAAACTCTCTTGATTTGACAATGGGACCGAAACTTATAACACTTATAAACAATTTCGGGGTTCACTGACTTCGTATATATTCAGCCTTAGCCACTTAGTAGGCATATGACCTAAACTTTCTGCATCTTTAAATGTGGATCATAATTGGTTACTTCCTCATAGAATAGTTATTGAGAGATGTAAATCTGAATATGCATGCCAGTAAATATTCTTATTGCTGAGCTTAACCAGTTTGGCAGAGATGTACATGAATTGAGAGAAGAAAATCTTAATCAAAGAAAATAATTTATTACCGTAATAGACAAGATCAACATTTGTGCAAATTAAAAAACAGATAATCCAATCAGAATCTGAATTTGAAGTTCCCCACCTTCCCCCCTCGCGCCACCTTCACTGGATTTTAGGAGTTTTTGTAGACTGACCCTGTAATTTTTAGTTTCATGGCCTTCTAGTTTTCTGTACTTCTGCTCAGTGCTGAGCCCTTTAAGCAGAGACTCACAAGCGACAAATATCAGCACACCACTTAATTGAGGAAGCCGGAGTGTTCCCAGGCCCGCAAGTTGGAGCTCTTTAGTTGGAGTGCGGGGTTTAGACTAGAGAGCGTGTTAGGTGTTAGGACTCCTCCTCCACACCACCAGTCAACAACCCCGCCCACCCCCGCCAACTTGTTTTGGCCTCTTAGCGCCTTTCTCCAGCCCGCCGGCCCGCCCTTCCTCCGGGTGTCTTAGAGCTGGGCGCAGGAGGCGGGCTCAGCGCTGACGGGCTGCGCCTCTGCAGCCAGAGGGAGGAGGCGGGAAGGCGGGCGGAGGTGGAGGCGGAGGAGGAGGCGGAGGAGGAGGAGGAGGCGGGGACTACGCGGGGCGGTAGCTGGCGCCGAGCGCGGTGGGAGAGGAGAGGGTACCCGGCTGGCTCGGCTGGCGGCCTCTGCCAGGATCTCGGCGCTGCAGTCCTGCGCCTCTCCCACCCCTGTCTCCGGCTCCGCGGCCCCGGGCACGGCGGAGGCAGCGGAGCAGGCCATCGGTAGGTTGCACGGGGACGGCGGCTTCGTCTGTAACCTTTTGTGCCGCAGAAAAGGTGGTGGTTATGGGGTGATTGGGGGAGTAGCGGGTTTGCCCCAGTCTCCGATCCCCAGTGCCAGCCCCAATCGCGGCGCCGCCCCTTCCTCTCCGCCTCGTGTCTGGGCCGGGTGCACGATGCCCGCGGTGCTGGGGAAACCTGGCCGGACCAGCTTCTGCGATGGGCGGCGGGGCGGCCCCAGCGTCCCATGGCCTCGGTGGACCGGTTCCCAGGCACCCGAAGGGGACTGGGGTCTGGTAAACTGGGTGGGGCCCGCGCGGGGTGCGGGGAGCTTGCGGTTCCCTGGCACAGGGGTGGGGCCGGAGACGCTGTGAGTGTGCAGCGCGTGTGAGTGTGCGGGGGCGTGCGCCCCCGTGTGCGCGCGTCGTGCGCTCGCTGGGGAGGTGCGGGGACTCGGCGACCCGGAGCGCCTCTCCCGCGGTGCCGCGGTGCGGAAGTCGGGGCGCGTTGGCGCGCATACTCGCTCCCTGCCTTGGCCGCCGTTCCCGCACCGCGGGGCAGCGGGCCTGGAGGCCCCATTGAGAAGTAGCTTTCCTCTGCCTGCTGCACCTTTGGCTGCATGCCCGACAGCGCTCAGGATGCGGCTGCCCGGGTCAGATAGCACCTCAGGGCGAGCCCCGGCGCCCTGATCTCGCCAACCCTCCTCGCTCGGGTTGCAACCCGGTGCGAGGCCGCCCGCGCCCTCCGAGTGTCCGCCGGTGCAGTGGGGGTGGACTGCCCGGCTGTGGCCGCGTGCGAGCGTGTGGATTGGGGCCCGGTCCGAGCCAGAAGCGTAAGCGGCAGATGTCGTCGGGCATTGCCGCCCTCGCCCCACCTGTCGCGGGTGGACTTTGGGGCAGGTGGGAAGCGGAGGAGAGGGGTTTCGAGGCGGGTGGCAGTCAGACCTCCAGCAACGGCCCCATTGTGAAGCTGCCAAACTCTCTCTAGTGGTGGAATCTGCAGGTCTCCGCAGGAAAGGAGATGGGAACGCGAAGGGAATGATGGCCCCGTCCTTTTCCCCTTGCAAGTGTTCCACACCCTTAGGGACTCCCTGCCTCTCCTCCCACCTCAATTTTCAACCCGGTGGGTTAGTGATTTGGGTGGAACCAAGATTTCCGCGCGCGCGCGCGCGCGCGTGTGTGTGTGTGTGTGTCTGTCTGTCTGTGGTGCACAGGTAAAGCTGAAGCTGGGAACTTTTTATTTGAGCAGGAAGAATGGAGGCATTTTACAGTGTACTTGCCGCTCCTAGCTGGAAGAACAATTCTTGCACATTTCTGATGTTACTAAACTCTTCGTTTTCCTTTTTTTTTTCCCCCCAAAGAGCCAACCTACAAGTTAGGGTTGTTAGTTGTTTTATTTTCTCAAATCCTGTAATGCAGGATTGACACTAGAGAGATAGAAATTACCCTTTTGCAGAGTTTATTTTCCCAGTCATCTCAAAATATAGTATTGGTTATTATTGCAGAAGCTTTTGGCCGCGATTTATGATTACATTATTATGTTTAATGAATGTGTCACAGAATCCTCAGTGTTTTAATTATGTAACTGAATGCATTATAAACTTAAAAGCAAAGTGAACAGGATGAAATATAAGAGTTAATGAATACAGGGACCTGTTAATTTGATAACAGTTGATGTATTGAATGAATAGCTTTTGCTAACATTTTAGTTTATTTAATTGCAAATGAAAGTGTTAGTAACTATTTCAGTGTATAAGATATAATTATTGATATTATGTAACAGTCAATGAATTTGCTTATTTTCTTTGTATGTTTCTGTGTATTTTAGACAGCTATTATAAAATTAACTCAAAAGTATTTAATATGTTGAGAGTAATAAAACTTTATGTACAGGATTTAAAATTTCTTTGCTTTTTTTGTAGCTGGAGGTAAGGTGAGGGATCAGCTCTTTTCCTCCAGAGAGAACTTTGATTTTGTCACCAGCCTATAAAAATGAGTACCTGGTTTTAAGCTTTCCCAAAGGTTAGCCAATTCCACCGTGTACACCTGTCCCATTTTGATGATGCTTCCTAAGAGGCACATTTCTTGTAAAGGCTGCATGTTGACCTTTAGTTCCACTTACTGTCGGTCATATTTGCAGTGAAACTGAATATTTTTCTAAAAGTAGAAGGATGACACCACGTGATATTAGTAACCTAGGTTTAATTTTTACTAGCAGAAATGGAAAGATAATGAGTGCTACACTTTAAGGGGGTGGATTGCTATTAAAAGAACTGATAGTAGAAAGAGAAACACGTGTTTGTCTTACTGAACGAATTATGAGTTATCTTACGAAGTTGGCAAGGTTAATGGTTTGTTTGTAAGGTCAAGGATGGTTTCAAAAAAGTCACACCCTACTTAACTCTTCTTAAAAAGTGTTGATGACTTAGTTTCTGCAAGTTGCAAATGGTAAAGTAAGAGTATTTGAAAGAAATCTCTAAGATGAGCATCTAGTTGCAGCTAAACATTTTGTTTTCATTGTTGTGTTGTACTTTGACAGTTAAGCCATTTTATTTCTGCTTAGTGTTCAGTTAATATTCCTCCAGAGATGTTTTGTTTCATCTTTTATTTGTTTTTAGTGGTCTTTGAGACTAGTGGTCACAAAATATTTTTACTATTTTGAAAGGAATTTTTAAAAATTGCTGTTTTTTTCCAAGTGCTTTTCCATTATTGGTCTCTTCTTAAATAGCCAGTCTGAAAATAGAAAGAGACAGGTAGTCTGGCTTTTTTCTTTTCTTTTCTTTTCTCTTCTTTCTTTCTTTCTTTCTTTCTTTCTTTCTTTCTTTCTTTCTTTCTTTCTTTCTTTCTTTCTTTCTAAATGTTTTCATGGGCTTCAGGTTTGGGCTATGAAAAAAATGAAAATAAATGTTTTGGTAGCTAAAATTAGAACTCACAACTTCTACTGTACCGATTTCTTTGCCTAAAATTTGTCTTTTCATAATATAAACTTTAATGATGAATGAGATTTATTTACCAATATTTGAAAGGGCTATGTGCTGGTCCTCATATTTATAATCTTATGATTTGTGACCAATATTGTTAAATTTTTTCTTATTGCTGTTTTGTTAGTGATCTGTGCTGAAGCTTGGGATTTACGACTTTTGTGGGTGTGTGTGGATTTTGTGTGGACTTAAACATTTCCAAATGGAGCGTTGTATATTTTGGGGAAAGCCACTCCCTTTTCTGGGTTCCTAGTGCCCTTCAGGTTTACTGTCATTAGATGGATTTATTTCCATGTCTGTCCTCCCCTCTGGCCCAGTCTCAGGCTATCTCTTTATATGTACACTAGTGCCCGTGCAGTGTGAGGATATATAATAAGACTCAAGAAACATTGTTGAATGACTGCATAAGTGAATACCTAAGTGGGTACACCCAAAGAAGAACTCAGATCTGTATGGGAATTCACTGTTCAAGCAGAAGGGTGTTTCCCTTTTTAAAAGTCATTGCCTTTCCATTGGTATAGGTTACTTTTGAGTAGGATAACAATTAAAACAGCCAAACTGAGACAATTTTGAGAGTTAAAGGGGGTTGCTTTAAATAATTATACCAGGGTATTGACTATGAATTGAGATACATAGTCACTCTACTTTTGAAAGGCATTCTTATTTACCTGTGGTAATAACTATCACCTGAGAAATTCGATACATTTGCTATTTAATGTTTGCAAACTTTCCTATTTGTAGAAGCTCCACTTGCAGTCAAATGTTGGGTGTCTTTTGCTTAGTCACCCATGACTTTCTTATCCAGAAGTCTGTGGGCAGCTCTTGGCCAATGCTTAGTTTTTCCTATTTTTATTGCTTATGGGATAATGTCCCACTGCATTCTGTTTCAACTTCTTATAACTGGAAGCATTTATTATATCCTGTAGCCTTTGCTCTATTTACTTCAGTCTTTGTTTTTATGCAGCATTTAGTCTGTCTTCTAAGAATTTCACATGGATTCCTTTTCCTCTTGCTGACTGTTTTTGAGAGGAAATCTGTTGATATCTTTCCAAACCTTCAGTGTTCAGAACATTGGCCAGAATCAATTGCAAGCATTAGAGAATTAGAGATTTTTAAAGTATTCTAAAAATGTGTGTTATTTGGAAGGTACATGTTTTGGGGATTTTATATTACAATCTTTTGTTTTAAGTGGGAGATGGGGATAGAACCCTTACTGTAATTTTGTAGTAGATTATGGGTTGTGTCTTAAAGAAAAGGTATATTTTATACTAGTTAGTTTCTGGTCTTGTTCTTTTTTCCCTCTCCTACCTCTCCTCCGTCTCCTACTCCTCCTCCTCCAACTCCTCCTCCCTCTTCCTCTTCCTCTTCTCTTCCTCCTTCTCTCTCTCCCTCCTTCCTCTTCCTCTCCCTCCTCCCAAAGCAAAAGCAGTAAGCAGAGTCAAAATTAGAAAAAGTGAGAATGTAATGGAGCTTCTGCACTTTGGTTTTGCTTGTGTTGCTCCCTTGGACATTGTGTTTATATTCTATTTTTGGCTTGGCACTGGCATAATAGGAATAATCAGTTACTACTCTTTGTTTACTATGAAATTACCGACCATTTCCTAGATTTACACATCAGCTCCAGTGCAAGAGTTGGATAATGTCTTTAAGGCTCCTCTACTTGCAAGTCCACACTAAAGTTTTAGTTGATTTCTTTCTTTTGGTGTTGAAAACTCTTTGAAGTTTAAATATTTTCTAATACATTTAAAAGCTTGAAAAGAAGAATATGTCACCAAATACATGAGGCAAATTATATGAAAGTTTGAATAGATTTAAAACTATCAAAACTATTCTTTAGGATTAAGACAATCAGATCTTTCTAATGTTCCTCCTGCTTGTTTTTCAGTTGACATTTCTAAAAGTATAAATGAAATCTATCTCACTTTGTGATAGATGTAGTCTTGAGAAATAAAGCAGAAATACGTAACTGTATTTGATATCCAACCATATAACCAACCAGATGGTATTGGTTGATACATTTTTTCTGTCTTATAATTTATGATTTCAGAAAATATAAGCTCATAGGAGAAAGAGTCCATGATTCAGAAGACATTTGTATAAGACTCTCCACGATGTGCCACCAAATCCTAATATTTTTCAAGTTGGAAGTAACCTTGCAGCTAAGTAGTTCCCCCAGCCATTTCACAAATGAGGCAATAAAGCTTTTAGATAAAGTGCCTCCCCATACACTTAAAATAGAATTTCATTGATAGAAATTAATTGATGTACATTTTACAGGATCATGATTATTATGTAAAAGGCTATACTTACGGTCTTATCATTGAACAGAGGCCAGTTGGGGTTCCAATTCCTGCTCTGACTCTCATGTAGTATCACCTTAAAGAGTACTTTAAAATAAGGATACTACTAAAGACTACTTTAAAAATGGGATAATAATATTTTCTTCATGGAGTAGTTAAGATTAAATGATATAAATTGTATATAGCTTTTGACATATGGAAGATGCTAAAGAAATGTTAGTTTTAAAATTCCTCTTTCCCATTAAAAGTCCATTAAATAAGAAATGACGATGAATGTTATTAGTATTGGGGAAATTCTTTGGGATAATTATATTAAATATTTTGTCTATAGATAACAATTTTTGTTACAATTTACTGTGTGTTAAAACCAGAGGCTTCATTGGTGGGGTAGAATCAAGGCTTAATTTTTAAGATTTTTTGGTTACCCGATTTAAGAATAGTTGGTGGCAAAAGACATGAAAGGGAGTGTTTCTGTTACCTACATCTGAAGAAGCTGCAAAGGCTGATAAACATGCTAGTTTCTTGGAATGACAGTTCTTGGTGCATTAGCTCCTTTCATTTTCTCCAGCTAAAGAAGCACATATTAAATTTAGTAATTATCTATTTCCTTTGGATGAAACTCTCCTGTACTGGTAAGGAAAGTAATAAAGTTACAAACTCCTTGCCTTTTTTCTTGCAATTTGTCTTTTGTTTGATAAGGTATTGTAAATGTTGCCACTTCTCGGGCTCTGTGCACCTACATAGGTAAAATGAATCTACTCGCCTCATTTGACACCCCTCCAACTGCTTCTGTTGTTGAACACAACCGAAAACCAACAACCAAAGAAACTTTTACAGGTGGAAGAGGACTTTGGAGGGTATTCCTCGCCTCAGCAAATTAACCCTATTAACTAGGGAGGTAGGAGATAAAGATAGATTATCTTACACATTAACTTCCCAGGTAAGAGAGGGAAGGCACAGAGGAGATGCTAGAAACCTTAAGTAAGGTGGTAACTATAAAAAAGTGCTTTTTCAGACACTTGTCTTTTTTTGTTGTGTTATCCAAGAGACTTCTAATCATTTGCCTCGCGTCAGTCTTGTGAAAGATTTACATTGTTGCTGCTTTATGGCTAAAATGAGTTGATACCAAAAATTAATTGCATAGCAATAGCATCACACATTGTAAAGAGCTTTGCAGCATGTAAAGCATTCACCTACCTCATTTCATTTCATCCATCAAACAACTGTATTAGGGAGGAGGGGGGGTTATTACGGTCTTCATTTTACGTGTTGATATTTATGCAGGGTCAAGAGTCAGAGTTCTTAGCAAAGCCAGAGTTAGGAACTATGGCCTGTGCTTTTGATCCTAGCCTGAGCATTATTTTTTTTTGCATAGAGTACTGTGAATCAGTTGAACACATGAGTAGGACTAGGATGGTGAAACTATTACTTATTACCTTAATTTTTCTTGTCTCTTTATTTAGCCCAGTTAGCTACTCCTAGTCTCTAGGTAGAATTTAAGTAACAGAGCACAGAGAAATACACATGATAAAATGTTTGAGGATGCATTTAGGTGAACAAACTCAACATTAATTGAATTAATTAATTATTGGATCCTATATTACCTATACTTGATGTTACTACCTCCTGCTAGTTTCATTCTCTTTTGCAGTTAGAATTGATATCATGTTACAAGTTGTGTTACTTGTTAAATTAAAGGTTTATTTTTGTATTTCATGTTTAGTACCTGGAGTAGAACAGAAAAATTATTATGTCTGTGTTCCCTTGGGACTCATTGGAAATTGTACAGTGATATCTTCTGGGATTTAGTCTGGTAAGTTATATTTTGCTTTTTCTGTTTGTTAACAGTTGTATGAACACAATACCATAATGTAGTTTTTAAAGACTATGTAAGTAAACAAGTGAGTGTGAAATGTCAGTCAAGTGAATGTGTAATGTCGGTGTATTATTGCAAATATAGTATACTCTAATTACACATTTTTAATGGTGAGAAATGAAATTATTGTTGCAATATGCAAATATTATTTTATTTGAAATGTTTGACTAAGTTTTCCTTCCTTTAAATTTCTTTAATGTAAAGATCTTATGAAATAATATTTCAAAGTATAGTAGTTAGAGATAGTTGCTCTAATTTGGGGCAAATTTTAGTAAAAACATTAATCTCCAAACATTGCTGAAATAATTTGCAAAAAATTCTGGTTATATATTATCGTACGTAAAGAATGAGCTAACAGGTGTCTGAAAGGAGCATTATTTTCACTTAGTCATATAGCAGTTCAGTGAAAATATGACATTCTTTTTATCACACCCTGGATTTAAACTGTTAAAAATATGCGATGCTGTTTTCTTCCTTTAGTTGTCTTTTTTCAGTGTGTCATCTGTGTATCTTTGCTGACATAGTTGTCCATGTGGCTCGAAGTCTTTGAAGGGAAAAAAGAAATTCCTAATGATCTATGGTAGCTCTTTAGCATTCTCAAGACTGTATGAGGGTGACTCCGTGCTTTGGTGTGTCATTCTACTTGGCCGTTATCTTTGTACATCCTTGCTTTGAATTACGTAGAGAGGTCATAATCCTTGGAAAAGGCAGAGTTTCATAATAAGTGATTTCTAAATTTCTAGTCAGCAGCAGAATGATTCAAAGGAATGGTAGGGAAAAACGAATACTTTAACCTCATTAAGTAGATAAAACCTATTACTTTTATGAAAATGCATTTTAGAACATTGGAAAAATGGAAACATTACTAAAATTTTCAGTTTTGAGGAAAAGTGTAAGAAGTTTGGAAAACATAGTACAAAGTACTTTGAGAGGATATTGAATAAAAAATAATGTGGCCTGGTCACTGACTCAGCTAATAGAAATAAATCACAAAACTAGAGCAGTGTGTAGAAGCTACAGCAATATATGTGTGTGTATCTATGTCTATCCATCTATCTCTATATACCTATATTGGTACAGTTGTTCCTTGGCATTCATGGGAGATTGGCTCCAGGACTTCCCCCAGATACCAAAATCTGATGATATGTAAGTCCCTGATACAAAAATGGCATAGTATTTGCCTATAACCTATGCACATCCTCTTGTATACTTTAATCTAGAGATTACTTATAATACCTATTACAATGTAAATGTTACATAAATAGTAGCTGTACTGTATTGTTTAGGGAATAATGACAAGAAAAAATTCTGTACGTATTCAGTGTAGATGTAATTTTTTGCTTTTTCAATTATTTTCTCTCTGTGGTTGGTTGAATCCACGGATGCAGAACCTGTGGAGACAGAGGGTTGATCGTATATAGGCATGTACATACAGATATATGTGTAAATAAATCGACATTCTAGCAGAGCTGCACAAGGTGAAATGAATCATCTTGGGAGGTAGTGAGTTACCTGTCACTGCAGGTGTTCAAACATACAGTGGACAACTATTAAGATTCCTTTTGATTCCAAAATTATATGGTACAAAAAAATTTAAAATTTGGAGGACCATCTGAAACTTGGAAATATGTTACAGAGTTCATTTATTTTTTAATGTCAGGTTTACTGAATTATAACTTAGTACAATCCATCCTTTTAAAGTGTACAGTTTGATGCATTTTGACAAATGTATCCAGTTATGTAATGACCACTACAGTCAACCAATAGAATATTTTCATCACCCCCCAAAATTCCCTTTCTCCCCCTTGTAGTTATCCCTTCTCCCCACCCTAGCCCTTGGCAATTAATGATTGATTCTAGACAATAGTTTTGCCTTTTCCAGAATGCCACGTAAGTGGAAACATGTAGTATACAGGTGTAGTATCTGCTTCTTTCACTTAGTATTTTCCCAGATTGTTCCACTTCATTGCTGAGTGGTATCCATTGTAGGGATGGACTGCAGTTTGTTCATCTCTTTCCCTGTTGATAGATATTTGTATTTTTTTCTAGTTTCGGTGTTGTGAATGAAGCTGTCATACATATTCACATTCAGGTGTTTGTATGGACATGTATTTTCATTTTTCTTGGGTTAGATATCTATGCTTATGGTGGCTGGGTTGTTTAATGAGAATTTATTCAACTTTATAAGTAAATGCCAAACTGTTCTCTAAAGTAGCTGCACCTGACAAAGGCTTCTAAGTAGCTAAAATAACTACGCCAAAGTGTGTGCAGATGAAGGAGCCCGATTCTCATTCAGCACAGATTTATTTTTATCTTATATGCAGTTTTAACACGTTTGGTTAGCAGATATTTCCAGCCCACAGTAGATTAGGAACAGTAAATTAGAAGACCTAGGGGTAGGTTGTTAGCAATTATAAGCAGCCAAAAATTATGTTCACCAACATGACTATACAGTAATTACTGATTAAAAACAAAGCAGGGACTTACAAGAGTGAAACTCTTCTATCTGATAAGTTCTAGCTGACAGGTTCCCAAACCTATATGCATATTAGAATCACCTGGGAATCTTTTACAAATTGCAGAACCCAGGCTACAGCCCAGATCAGTTAAAAATCACAAATCTGGGGTGGAACACAGACATCAGCAGTTTTTGAAGCTCCTTGCATGATTCTGGTGTGTAGACAAGTTTGGGAACCACATGCTAGAAGCACAGCATGGACTTGGAGCCAGGGAGCCTGAGTTGTAATTATGGGCATTAACTACCTGTATGGCTCTGGGCAGGACCCTGTCTTCGTGATTTCAGTGTCTTCTCTATATTTGGAGGTAGAGGTCCCAGGTAGGTTATGTCCAAGATGATTCTGGTATTAAAACTGTATCACTCTAGCCTGGGGCGGTGGCTCGCACCTGTAATTCTAGCTACTTGGGATGCTAAGGAGGGAGGATTGCTTGAGATCAGCCTGGGTAACATAGTGAGACCTTATCTCTAAAAGTATAAAAGAAATAATTAACCAGATGTGGTGATGCACACCTATGTCCCAGCTACTTGGGAGGCTGAGGTGGGAGGATTGCTTGAGTCCAGGAGTTTGAGGCTGCAGTGAGCTATCATTGCCCTACTGCACTCCAGCATGGGTGACAGAGCAAGACCCTGTGTCTAAACAAACAAACAAACAACAAACACAAAAATAGGTGACTCTAGATATCATAGATATCACTAGACTGGTATTAGCCCTACTTAGGAGACCCTATTTCCCCAAAAATGGCTCTATTCGAATGGTTTGATTCAAGTACCTCTTGAAAAGGGTTTTCTTAACATGATGACATTTTTATTCCGTATATTTAAAATGGTTATGTTGATATCTGTTTTCTCTTATATGGTATTGCTGTATGTTGCTAAAAAAAAAACAGTGAAAGCATATGGAGCAGTGTTTTGATAACTGGGAGTGAATTTTTTTTATAATCTTATTTTAAAAAATTCTCAGAATGCAATTTCAAAAAGAATTCTTTGTATAGCAGTTTTGAAACTTATTAGCTATTTTCAGAGCTGGTCTAAGGAGCTAAGGCATCTAGATCATATTTTCAAAATGTTGCTCTTTGTGCCAAATAGATAGGAAGCTTGGCCTCTTGAAGAGTGTTCAAAGCTGTGCAGATTTCATACAGGTCTACTCTCTTGACTATTCTTCCTGGTGCACGGGGTTCCACTCACGTGTGTTATGGTTTGGACCTGTTTGCTTTAGTCTCAGCCAGAATACTGGTATTGTGGTATTGAATGCTGTATCTAATGCTTTTGAAATGTACACTGTATGTATTTTTCTAATATATATAAATGAAATGTTATCTTCCTTTTTTGAAGGAAAATTTACATTTAGTTTGTAAATTTCTTTAAAGAGCGTCTAAGTGTTTTTTAAGTGAGAATAATATCAGGAGATACGAGGTCAAAGAATGGTGGTCATGTCCCTTTCATTTATCTTTTCTTTTGGAAAATCAAACACATCAAACAAAAGGAAGCACATCATCTTCCTTTCTTCTTTTGATAATTCCTATTTCTAAGCAATAAGAGGAGAAACAGGCACTCTTCTGGTGAGTGTATAGATTATACTCTTTAAAAGTGTTTACATTAATTTTAGTTATGTAAGGTAATACATTACCCATATAAAACCAGAAGCATTATTAATAAGGTTTTGTGGTAATTGCTATAAAACCTAAAAAGTACATGTTCTTTGACTCAGCATTTTTACTTCTGGAATTTTCTGCAGAAATATTCATGTGTGTCTGTGTGTACTCTTCTTGCATGTTTTCATTGTAGAAGGAAGTAATCACTCACTCTCACATTTGTAAATACTCAGGAAAAGGAAGGATATACCACAATATTAATAGAGATTTCCTCGATATGTCCGGCATTGGTAGGGGATGAAGAATGATTTTGCCATTTATAGTACATCATTGTGAATTATTTGGACTTGATAGCTTTCAGTTTGCATGTATTGCTTTTACTGATTTCAAAAACAATAACAAGAGAAAACAATCCTTTGAGCAGGTTAGTAGGGTAAGAAAAAGGTAGAAAGTATCTGGAAGGGAAAGGTGGTTATAAAAAATGTTTGTTGACTCTAAGACTTCTTTGAGATATCTCTGTATGGTTAAAGAAATTAGCAACTAGGATGGTGCCCTAGGCTTAGAGCCTAGTGAAATAATTTTTGTTTCTTGGAGGGTGTCCCTGACTCAGACACCCTGTAGCATAGGAGCTGACTGTGGACAATATCGGGATGTATCTTATTGTTAAGTCACATTCTCAGCTTTTTGGAACCTTTGCTTTTCTTTCTCTCCATGAGAATTACACTGTACCCTACCTTTACTACATCCTTCCTGTCATAAAAAATATGTTTGATAAACTAATTCAGTCTGTAATAGAGAAAAATAAAGGTGTTTTAAGAGAAGAAGGCAAAAACGAGCAATATTAAACTTGGTGGAATGAGTCTAACAAGAGAATTTCATGCCTTTGACATCTCAGCTAAAGGTTCAAGGAGTTGGAAATTTTTAACAGGCATGCTACTGATGTATAAATGAACTCTATATATAGGAAAGCTAATGAAGCAATTAATTTTTTGAGTTTCTTAGATGAAATACAGGTGTTAGGATACAGTGTTTCTCAAAAAGAATTCTTTCTATAGCATTTGTCAGACGTACCACCTGTTTTCAAAGCTGGTCTAAGGAGACAAGGGCATTTAGGTTATATTTTCAAAGTATTGGTATTTATGCCCCAAATTTAGATTTGGCCTCTCAGAGAGTATTCATACCTATGCAGATTCTATAAGGGTCACAGGCTTTTGAACGTGCTTATCCTGGTGCACCAGGTTCTCCTATACATGTGTTGTGATTTGGACCTATTTGCTTTAGTTTTAGCCAAAATTTACAATTTCATTCTGTACCCAATGCTTTAAAAAAATGTGTACTGTGTACATTTTTTAAGAATTAGTGTTACCTTTGTCATCTAGTTGGATCCACATAAATTTCAGCAATATAGAAGCATCTATAAATGTTGCCAAATCTTTCACGTTTTATAAATACATTGGTGCCATTGTTACTGGTTGGATTGTGAGGGAATTTGATATTGAAGACCTTAGGTGTCATTTGAAAGACTGTATTGTTCCTGGTACTTTTTAAGACGCTCAATTTTAAAAGCATTGTTCAATTACAAGTTGACTTTGCTATTCTTGTTTCATTTTCTGTTTTAGCTTCTTCTCTGCACAGACATTTTGCTGCTTCTGTAATTATAACATTAATACTTTTTCTATTTTCTACTTACAGTCTATTTTTGCTTTAAACTATATATAAAAGGCATTAATGGAAGCAAGAAAGGTATTTTTGATCTCTGGGTTTTAGTGCTCTGGAATGAAGCAGGTGGCATTAGACCTGATTTCTTGACTCACAGGCTCTTCTTATTGATGTAGTGGGAAGTGTGGCACCTGTTGCATGGTACCTGTAGTAGTATTTATGAGAGTGCTTTGTGGTTGTTTATCTTGGCAGCAAGCTTTTTGGATGCAAGGTTTATTTGACAATATGAAACAAAATGCTGAGTCATGAATAGGCTTATTAAAAATAACAAGCCTGTAAGCAGTTTTTTTCATGGTAAAACCTGAAGAATAGACTGCTAAACACAGGCCACCTCCAGTTATAGTCACCGTAGCTGAGTTTCCTGATGAATGTCTTTCAATAAGAAATTTTGCTGTGGAAAATGTTGGACATCTGTATATTTGTATATCTGTCTTTAGTGTCTTCTTTCTTCCCCCGCCCAGAATTCTGGAGTTAGGAGGTACCTAGACTTCTTCCTCTGCAGATGGGACAGTGTCTAAAGAGCTTCTGCCCCATTGTAAAATAACCTGAGCAAGTTGATTCTGTAACTGATCTCAGGATCTTGCTGCAGTATTTAAATCTAGTCAAGAAATTCTCAGGAATGTAGTAGCATAAGTTTTGTTTTCTGTCACACGGAAGAATGGGAGGTATGCTGCTTATTCAGCATTCAGCCCAACTACAAATGAAATATTTGACAATGAGGGCTGGCTTTTCTGAAACCCAGCCTCTACCTAGCTTTCTTGGTGCCGCATAGTAGATGCTTTTAGAAGGGCAATATATAAGTAAGAAGAATCCTTTAGAAAAACAGAAGCTGTTTGTGAGGGTCTTGTTTCCAGCGTTCATGTTCCTACATGAATATCGAGACCTGAAGTTGTTCTCGCACATATGGCAGTATATTGCGGAGACCAATGAACCACCCAATGAATTGTTAGTTTTGAGAAGACACTATTTGTAGTTTGGAGCAAAAATACTGATGTTTGATAGCCAAAAAGTACAAACAGTTTTCTAGCTCTGAGAATTGCTCATCAGAAGTTCAGCAGATAGCAGCTATATAAGCTATATTTAAAGTCAGCCTTTTCATGTTCCGGCGCCTTGAGACTCTCCCGCAGGAATCTTGCCTGGAATACTGACCTGTTTTGCATTGACTTTAGTTGCTCCGTTGAGTATTTATGTTGGAGGATATTAGAAATGCTTACTCCTTCAACTTTCTGGTGAGATTGTGTTTTCCATAGTGAATGTTTTGTCTACCTCAGTAAAATGTGGTAGATTTCATATACCAGACTGCCTGGTTGAAATTTACAAAGCTCTTAAACCACATCTGTATCTTCTACTTAACAACCTAGGTTAAATCGTTGTCTTCCAGGTTGATGTGTGAAGATCCTGTTTGAATAGTTCTCTTCCCAAGTCATTTTTTTTTTTTTATGGTGTATTTGGCTGTTGAAAACTTAACTGATGAGTTACTCATCTAATGGTAGTGTCTATTTCCTATCAAATCAGATTTTGACCTTTACACATGTCTTCACATTTCTAATTTTCCAGGTACTTCCAAGTATTTTCTAGCTAATATATTATTTCTGCCTATTTCTCTAAACCGTTGTGTCCTTCTAGGCTTTATCTTCAACCCCCAAGGATTCTCAGGATTTCTGACAGTTGTTACCTTGATGCAGCAGGATTGGCTTAGTATGGCGACAAACTTTTGATGACTGTGTTGCTCTCAGAAACCTGTGTCCACTCCTCTTTACTGCAACTTTGTGCACTATTAACTTGCTTAGCAATTTTTTTTCCCTCGTAGACAAAAAAGATGAATTTTAGCCTCGCTTCTGCATGAAGTTTTACCGAATTTGGAATGTGTGGGGTCTGAAGTCATAGATTTAAAGACATTTATAATATACCAAATGAGAATGCAGTAAGCTGCCTGGTGGAACTCCATGAGTTGTCACGGAGTGCCAGATTTGAAAGAGACCTAGACCAGAGTCTCAGAGCAGACAGACATCTTGAGTGTCACTGCCTTGGTGACTCTCCTTGGGTGTGGTGCCCAGTCTTTGTGTGTGTGTGTGTGTGTGTGTGTGTGCCCTTTCCTCCATGACCCTGGTTATTTCTTTGCCTCACTGACCCTCCTCTCTTTTTCAGGATGAAGTATCAGAGAAACGGCTACTACCTGTAGCTGCCAGTCAGGTTACGTAGTTTGTAGGCCTTGGCTATGTCCTCTTGTATTCTTTCTGGGTTACAAAATTAGTGAGAAAGGAAGGATAAATTTGTCATTTGGCTCCAGGTTAATATTTGTTTGTTTAGCATAAAAATGTGTTGAGGCTTCATATGGCTCTCTACAGTTCATTAGCTGAGAAGTCTTATGTGCATATCAGAGTAGCTGGTAGTCACCTGATATTCCAATCCTATCAATGGAGAAATAAATTTCCTCAAATATAATTTATTTTATATAAATAATATAAATACACTATAATATAGTTTATTTTTACATTGACATATAATACAGCTGATTACATCTAAAAGGGTTCAGGGACTAGAGTATTTTGGTGAAATAAAAACGGGAAATAGTCTAAGGTTGAGAATAAATAGTGAGTAATACCATATAGATCCTTTGGCATTGCTTTATCTCAAATACTGTAATAAATGTTTGTTTTCAGTGGGGATCATAGGGAGCACAGGGTGGTATCTGGTAACTTCACAATCTTTTAATAAAGGAAATTAGAACATGCATGTGGAGGAATAAAGTGCTGTTTTTTGTTTTTTGTTTCTTTTTAAAACAAAGCTTTCTAATTGCTTGGGTTTTAAATGATTACCCAAACTTAAAGAAATACTTCAATAGGAAGTGGTTGTCTAGTAAAAGATTCATAAGAGTTATTTAATAAATTTTAAGTAAATTTTCGTCTTAAAATCAGTTGATGTCATTTTGATTAGCAATCTGAGATACTTAAAACCATGTTATCTACTCCCAATTAAAAAGCAAGTACAAATAGTTTCTCAGAAATGAAACGGTCACTATTTCCCTTAGTGTTTTAGTTTCCCAAATTTGATCTATCTGTAGCTTTCTAGGAACCTAGCCGCCATTTGTGCCATTTCTTGTCAATGGAGCTTTCCAAACTATGTATTTTAATAATCTTAAGGAATAATATTAATATTCATTGTGAATTATTCTGCCATTTTTGAAACTATTGAAAAGTACAATGTCTTGGGTATTGTAAAACAGAATGTCAAGCCTGTGGTATATTTTATGATTAAATAGTCAAATTAAAATGACATCTGATGTTCTATACATTTTTTGTATTAAAATTATGTGATATATTGGATTTAGCATTAACTTTTAAACTATAAAATGATATTCTTTAAGTCACTGGGGATATGGAAGGAAGAACATTTACAAGGTTTGGGGGAACCTTCCCCTAAGACTCCTCATACTCTACGAATAGTTGTTTTAAGTCTAAATTGGATTCCTTGCAGAAATTCATCAGCTCAATCAGCTTTATTATATGTTCCTTAAAGACAAATTGAAAAGAATTGCAGGTGTCAAGAGCTAAACACTTTAAATTAAATAATGGAAAAATTTAACTTTCAAGCCAGAAATATTTTATGTGTTCTTATGAAACTATGTATGATTGCTTTCATTTCTTAATGCTGAGGTCTGTATTTGACTCACTTAATATTGCATTAAGGAATAAACTTTATGTGATTGAATGGAGTGCTGCATTTAGAGAAGTATTATTGTTGTTGTTTTCTGTTGGCTTCTCCTGCTGAACTTTTTCATGGTACATCAGACTTGAACTTGCCTTTCAGTTCTTAAAAGCAGAGAGGTAGTTGTCATTTCATGCCTGCTCTGAAACGTTTAGTAGACATAGATGTATGTCAGTGGTACATTGACTGTCTTTCAGGCAAGTTTACTTCATGCTCCCTGAGCCTTCTAAAAGGACCTGGCCTGGCCCAAGTCTCTGTGCATTATATTCTTCTAATCTAAGTCTGTTTACTTTTAGGATTGTGCAGACTGGTGCTTAAAATGGAAGTCGATATTAATGGAGAGTCTAGAAGTACTCTGACCACCCTGCCCTTCCCTGGGGCCGAGGCCAACTCCCCGGGAAAGGCAGAGGCAGAGAAGCCCCGGTGCTCCAGCACACCCTGCTCCCCGATGCGGAGGACCGTGTCAGGCTACCAGATCCTACACATGGACTCTAACTATTTGGTTGGCTTCACGACTGGTGAGGAACTCCTGAAGTTAGCTCAGAAGTGCACGGGAGGTGAAGAGAGCAAGGCAGAAGCCATGCCATCCTTACGCTCCAAACAGCTAGATGCAGGACTTGCCCGTTCCTCTCGTTTGTATAAAACCAGAAGTAGGTACTACCAGCCATACGAGATTCCAGCTGTCAATGGCAGGAGGCGAAGGCGGATGCCCAGCTCAGGAGATAAGTGCACTAAATCTTTACCTTATGAACCTTATAAGGCCCTCCATGGGCCTCTGCCTCTTTGTCTTCTTAAAGGTAAGAGGGCTCACTCCAAATCTCTGGACTACCTCAATCTAGATAAAATGATCAAGGAGCCAGCTGACACGGAAGTGCTACAGTACCAGCTTCAACACCTAACCCTCCGAGGGGACCGTGTGTTTGCTAGGAATAATACATGAATGACTTGCAGAGAGCTTAAATCAGTTTAGGTCAGCCTACGCTTGGCTGGAAAAAACCCACTGCTGTACTCTGTACATGACTCTTCACACTATAGATGGTTATATCAGCTAAGTGTTCCTGGAACATAAAAATTGTCTGGATCAAATTTGAATACAGGAATGAAATCACAGGTACTTGGGGGGGATATCATTCTAGAGCACGCAACTGCAAAGAAAACAGAATGTTGACTGTTAGTTTGTATAGCTTTTTAGCTAGGAAAAAAAGGCTTTGGTACAGTAATTTCATCTTTATGATTCTGACACTCAAATTGGGAATGTTATCTGCTTGATTGTTGCTGACTTGATATGATTCATTAGAAATTTATATCTTAAGTACTCAAGTACTTCTTGAATCTCTGTATTTTACTATAAAATGTATGTAATGATTTGTTTTATGAAATTTAGAACTTGAACATTGCTGAATTGGACCACTTTTATTTTAAATATTGAGTTTAAATATTTTATAACTGGTTTTGCACTGAAAAAATTAACACTTCAGATTGACAACAGAGTAATCTTTCTTCACTTGCCTCAATAATATTATTGAGCA
The DNA here is from genome assembly GCF_001698545.2 of Rhinopithecus bieti. Classification (NCBI taxonomy): domain Eukaryota; kingdom Metazoa; phylum Chordata; class Mammalia; order Primates; family Cercopithecidae; genus Rhinopithecus; species Rhinopithecus bieti. Next base: position 1,500,852 of record NW_016804554.1, on the reverse strand, counting down.
ATGAATTTTTTATTTCCGCATGGAAAGTTATTGATCTCTATGGCTGTAAAATATTTCTTTATAGCGTTATTAAAGTGTGTCTTAATAAAATTAAATTTGGGATACAAAGTATTTATTTTACAATGGGTGGGCGGGGGAAGCTTTTCCAGAAAGTTTCCAATGTGATGTTTTCATAAGTTGAAAAAACTCTCCTTAGTGCTTATTTTCTAACTTAAAATTCACCTGGAACTTTAAATTGGAAAGGATTCTTTTAATTGTGGATTATAGGCATAATACTGTTTGCATCTGAATTTTCTGTAAGTGAATAAAACTTTTAATAGAGGAACTCATGATTTGTACTATCGAATGATTAAACTAAGTATGAAGTGATACCATTCAGCATGGCATCAGGTCATTCCAGTTTTAGTTCTGTGCAACACAAGCACTCACTGAAATTCCAGTTTCTAGGATTAGCGTAGGAGCCTAACATGCTTCTACAATTTTAATGGGTTAATCCTGGATTACTTAACAATTTATGTCAATTGCACTGGTTTAATTTGTTGCTAAAGAAATAATGCCCTGGCTTTAGTAACAAATACAGCTCAACTATTCTTGAATATATTTTGGAAAAAAAAAAAAAACATGTATGTAACTTACCTTTTGTAAACGTTCTATTTCTTTTTTCCCCCATTTTTGACTCTTAAAGGTGCAATTTATTACTGAATTGGGATTTCTGGCAGCATAGAACTGCTTACTTTTTATTTTGGGGTCTGTGAGTTTCTTAGGTGTTAGCAATCTTGCTTATAAAATAAGAACACCTTTTAATTAATGAGTGGGTCATTCCTGGTGCAATTGTGATTTTTCTTTAGCCAGAATGAATGGCAAACTCTATTTAGAGCAAAGTAAGTATTAGAAAACCCTAGGAACTCTTAATCAACGTTTATTACACTTTCATTAAGGCAAACTATGTGAAAGAGCCTTGGGGAAGTTGGCCCGTATCTTACTGAGTTGATCAGATTTCTCGTTGGGCTGGAAATGTTTAGCTGTTGTATATTTTAAAGTAAATTGCACCTTTGTAACATATTGTATTGACGAATGATCACTAAGATTAGCTATATCTATACAGTCATTAGTTTGACAAGAAATAGAATCCTGTCAGATGCCAAAGAGTGGGATTTTTACGTTTAATGATTAAACACCATTATTTATTGACAATTTACCCTGTGGAACTGTATTATTTCTAACTATGAAATAAAGGGGTGATGTAAACACACATTGTTGTGTGGTGCTTTAAACTAGGTCCACCATCAACAGGCTACTTACTGTTCAAGAATTCCACTGAATTCCACTTAAAATAAAATATCTTATTTTAAGGCCCTATTTTTGTTAAAACAGTAACAACAACAGAACTATTTACTTATGATGCTCATTGGCATTTTATGATAAAAGATGTATTCATGGCAATGAAATGTATTCAGCCTATTAGGAAACACAACTGGTTACGTGTGAGACCTGTTCTGCCCATGTGCCTAAGTTTCTTAATAATAGCTAAATAAAAATGTGTAGCTTTTTTGTTTTGTTTTTTACTGAAAGACAGGTGAAACTCTGTGGCAAAAATAAAGGGGTTAATAGTATGAGATATGGCGTACTTACTATTTTCTGATTAGTAAAGCTATATAATTTTAAATTTCGTTTTCTGGAAAGAAAGTTTCAAAACTCTAGGTCAGTAGTTTTCACAATGTGTTTGCAGAACCCCTTTATTAGTTCAGTCTTACTTTGTCTGTACCCCATGGAATGGTAGCCTATGGTAGGTAGGAACCAATTAAAAAAAAAAAAAAAAAAAGGATAGGCTGGATGTCTTTTAGTTGAAAAACAATCCCTTTTGACATGGTTTCTATTTTTTAACTTTTTCATTCTTTATTCAATTTAATATACCATACTACATAGGGCACACTTGGCCAGAATATACCTGATGATATTATCTTACTGCTCTTGCCCTTAAACATTGCAGCACTATATAACTTTACTTTTTTTCTTCTTTTGCAAAAGTACCATTTGTTTGAAGCTCAGATGATGCATAAAGTTGCAATAAAATTTCATTCCTTGCCTCAATCTAAGGTGAGCTTCTTTTGCTCTTCTAGACTTCCATTTGGTTGCATTTTACACCTCTGGATGCAGGGCTCCCAAAGTCAGTAGTCGTGGAAGAAGAGGCTCTATGGGGATGGATTTAACATATAAAAACCAGTTCAGAACCCTCAGCTCTTCTGGACTGCAGCCCAGCTGGGCTACTGTTCCAGAGCCATCATGTCGTGTCCATTGCTTCTTACGCCCTATAATGCCCATCTGTGATCACTATGTCTTTTTCCTTCCCTGGGATACTTTATTTTAAGTGATTTCAATATTTGAGGTTCGAGAAGATTTTTGAGGAATCTGAGTTAAGTTTTAGAGGCAGATAAGTATTTCACTAAAGAAAATATTTCTTCAAATCTTAAGCAACCTATTTTACTCAGTTTTTTATTCTAGCATGTTTTCTCTCAGAAAGGCTTTTATTCTATTATAATCCTTGAACTTTTTTAAAGGCACTTTTAAGTGACCCTGGTCTAAGTGGTTATCATTCAGAGAACAGAGGAGGAGAGACTGTCACACTTTGTAAATGGCATAAATGCTCTAGAAGTGTTGAGGTTGAAAGAGAGCAAGGATGTACATTACTGTAATACAGAGAGGACAGCAAGTATTAAGTAAAATTGCCTTTTTAAACAATGTATTTGATTAGAGAAATGGAAATTGATGAGGAAGATTGCCTTGGAAATATAATAAACGTGATTATAAAGCTAGAAGTGGAGGCTGTCAGCACTTAATAATGCACTTCACTTTGTAATATACGTCTGTAGAGAAGAATTATGAAATGGACTTCTTTGATATTTTACATTGGAAAAAAGTTAAGGATTTTTCTGGCTGAGAAGACTGGAAACAAACGAAAAGAAGAATGAGCTTGATTTGTTATTTCGAGTTTGCTGAACCCCCAAGGACATTTTTTTCTTTATCCTGGAGAGATGTTGAATTTGTATTTTTGCCATTGTGAAATGACTTCGTGCAAGATTTTCCTTTTCTTCTTCTTCTTCCTTTTTTTGAATTTTATTTTATTTATTTTTTATTATATTTTTTGAGGCAAAGTCTTGCTCTGTCGCCCAGGCTGGAGTGCAGGGTGGCACGATCTTGGCTCACTGCAGCCTCCACCTCCTGGGTTCAAGTGATTCTCTTCCCTCAGCCTCCCAAGTAGCTGGGATTACAGGCGCCCGCTAACACACCTGGCTAATTTTTGTGTTTTTAGTAGAAACGGGGTTTTGCCATGTTGGCCAAGCTGGTCTGAAACTCCTTACCTCAAGTGATCTGCCTGCCTCAGCCTCCTAAAGTGTTGGGATTACAGGCATGAGTCGCCATGCCCTGCTGTGCAACGTTTTATTAAATGGTTTCAGAGAGAAAGTCTGAAACCAGATCTGAATGTTGTCACCCCTGATTGTGGGGTTGTGCTTGATGTACAGATGTATGGGAGAGCACAGAAGGAGAAAAGGGAACTCAGCATCTATTAGATTGGTAGAGAGTAGCTGCAGTTGGTGGAATCCTCAAGTGATCCTGGCTGGGGTCGCTTCTGCAGAGAAGAGCTTTGATGCTTATGCTTTTGTGAAAAAGCCACCTGCACTTTCAAAGTTCCTTCTGAATGTTCTCGAGAAAGGATTCTTACGGTGATCCGGTGGAAAGAGGAGGGAACACTGGGTTTGTGATAGTGACCTTTAGCCTGATTGGCCAGGAAAACTATTCTTCACCAAGCTTTTATGTAAAAGGATTACGCATGAAATATATATTTGGAAGACTTTGAATCATCTTTTGTCCCTGGCCTAATGCCTCAGTTAGGGAAAGGAACTTACACAGTAAGAAGTTTTTGAACTTAAAGAAATTCAGATTTTGGCTAAGGGGTTGGAGCTGGGATGGCAAATACTGAGCATGCCGACCACTGTGCTCCTTGCCTATGCATGTGGCAGACATCACTAATCTATCAGAGTACAGCCCCCCAGAGTCCAGATATGGATGCGTTATCTTTCTTGACTTAGCACTTTAGGCAGCTGCTACTGAATTGATCAGCATTACATAAGAGTTTTGCCTAGCGTATCCCCACACCCTTGCAGTGGGTTACAAGGTAAATTTAAAAAACAGTCTGAAACTTTTGGAGTAGACCAATCTGTAGACCATTCTCGATCCTGTCCTCTAACCAGAGAACAGATGAGAATGGTCCCACACTGTGACCCATAAGGCATCTACTGAGCACACGCCGGAACTCTGGGGACAGAAGGGCTTAAGACAGTTTTTACCTTCAAGGACATGCTTATTACTGGGAAAGCCGAAAGATAGCATAAGAGGCATCCCAAGCACATATTTTGTAGACTAAGTAGCAATTTAAGAGGGGAACTTAAATCCCTTGGAGCTGAAGTCTAAGAAAGAACAATCTTGTTTATTTTTCTCTCTGCTTGGCTGGCTGATTGGATGTGTTCACTTACATTGCTGATCTGTATAAAAGTTGAAATGTAAAGATATATTTCTTGAAAGTACCTTAATTGGAAAGCCTGGGGAGGTGACAAATACAGGAAAGTCAGCATCTTAACAAAATAATTGAATCTGAGAAGCATCAGGGAATGACAGTGATGTTCAGGGGTTATCTCCCTGTCTCCTCAGTAGGCTGCTGAGATGAACTGAAGAGAACTAGAAGAGAAGAGTTAAGGTGGAGAGGTAGTGTTAAAGAACTGAAGCCTTAGAGCTGGCAGGCAGGGGAAGCGAGAGCTGTGAGAGAATAAATAAATAAATAAATGGATACTTCAATGATATTTTCTCCCTTTGCATTAGCCTTCCCTTTTTTCTGGGGCAAGGTGAGGTGAGAGTGACAGAGAGAGGTTTACTTAATTATTTAGGGTCAGAAACACATTTAAAATGTATATTTTGATATAATTTGTATAAGAAAATTATATGGAAAGTATTTTGCTCAAAAAGTTTCCTAATGTAGATTATCTTTGAAATGATCAAATATATATATACTAGTATAGTAATAAATACATAAAATACATAAATAACAATATTGGAGATATTAACTCAATATTTTAAACTAAAAATAAAATCTTATAAGAGCATCACAACCACTGGTCTAAATGGCAGTTTATAACATAAACATAACACTTATGACAATTCATTTTAAGTTATAATTTATTTTTAAATTAGAGACAGGGTCTTACTCTGTCACCTAGGCTGGAGTGCAATGGTGCAATCGTAGCTCCCTGTAACCTCAAACTCTTAGGCTCAAGAGATCTCCTGCCTTGACAATAATCCATTATAACATGCAAGTCCTTCTCATTGAGTCCAATTTACCTTCTTGGAATTTTATCTTATGTAATGTTTGAACATAGGTTTGAGATATAGCAAGATTTTTAAAGCAACCATTTTTAGATATTTATGGACAGTTTTATTTTGATTCTTATTCTACATATCTTTGCTAGTAATTTTCTGTCCTGTGCCGTGGTTCTTTAATTGTTTGGATTAGCTTTTTGGTTCCAAATCTGAGGACTTGGTATATTGGGAAATAAAAGATACTAGAACAGAACCCACCTGTCTCAGTAGGTGTCTGAGGTTTGCATCTGTGAACCTTTTCCTGGGCACTCATTATATTTCTGGTTGGGGACTTCTTGAATCATGCAGTGAAACATTTACTGAATATCCCATTTGCAGAATCCTTTATTTGTGCGGAGCAAGGTTGTGTTCTTGGCAATGGTTTTTAGTCATGTCTTTTAAGAGTGTGATACCTCTTTACTCAGGAGAACTTTCTACTTATCCACATTTCTTTGATTATTTAAACACTTTTTTTTAGAGGATTAGCAGAATTCCTAATCTTATTCTTTGGCGCATGACACCCATATGTAATATGTCTCCAGAGGCTAATTCTCTTGCACTGACAGGTAAAAAGTTCATATAGTTTCTATACATACTGTACTATATACTGTACTATGCATACTATATTAGGAGGAGGGGACAGTAAAACCAAAGGCTCTGTGTTCTGATACACTGTGTTGTCAGAAATGTTGGCAACCAAAGCATAAATAACATAAATGACAAAAGAAAGTATGTCTAGAAAGTGACTTCCTCCTTCCCTTCTCCCTCGCCCCCTTTTTTTTTTTTACACTCCTCCTGTTTCCTGATGGCTGCTGCCACAACTTGTAAGAGACAAAGTTGACCCAACCCTCTCGGCCCAGCCTGCTAGATCACAGCATTGAGGCACTGGGTTAGATGTGGTCCGGGGAGCTTTTTTCCAGTAACCCATACATTGTGCTCCTCATCTTTAGGACCATCTGGCTCTTATCAAACTAGGTAGTACCCCAGAAATAATTATTTGCTATAGTTAACTTTGCTATAGTTAACTATAGCCAATTTGGCACAAGGCACAATTGCACGTTACTTTTACATAATATGAAAAGGGATCCATTTTCATTATTTCCTTACTCTCCCTATAAAGAAGAAAATATTTCCTTTTTTTCTTTTTTTTTTTTAGTCTACGTATCATAACCTATGTATTTACATCTCCCCATTAGACTTGTTTTGCTGTCGTCTGAATGCCTGATCTGGTTTCTAGTGTGTATTTTTTTTTTGTTTTTGCCTAGGGTAAATAGAGAACCCAGGGGGGAATTTTTCAATTATTTCTGCTGGAGTTTTCCTGAGTTGTCAACAATGCCCCTATTTGTTGTCTAGCCACTGTGTAAACTGACTTTGACAAAGACTGCTGGGAATTCAGCTTGTCTTTGTTTTTCATAAAGAAATATATTAACTATCTTTTGATGTTTTTTTCCAAAAATCTCTTGTGACTGGTGCTGCTTACTTTTCATAGCTTCTGAAGTAAAAACAAATTTGTCTTTTTTATGCACAACTGTAGAATTCTTCATTTTGTGGCAAAGCCTCAAAATGAGATTAATTCTTCCCTTTAAAGTGTCATGATGTATCTAAAAGATGGAGAAATCACACACATACACACAAAATCAATATTTATTTGGTTGCAAATAAAAAAAGCCAAATAGCCTGTCTCTTAAATCTGCATTCACTACACCTCTGTTGCTGTTAGTTTTAATAAAACGGTGGCGACAATGGAAAATTGGGGCAGAGGAGGGCTTTGCAAGCGTGTGATTGGATCTTTTTGGAATTACAGAAATTTTCACAAAACATTTTGTACCTAAAGGCTTTTCAAAGCAGCATTCCATTCCTACAATTTAGCTGTGCAATCACAGTTTATAATTGGATGCAGTTGGTGGCTCCATCAAAAACTTGTACTAGCAAGTTTCTTTATGTGGGCTGTATAATAAATAACTGCCCATTCACAGTCTTTGTATTAGTATACCTGGAAAGTCTTGTTTTTTCCCTCTTACGGCCTGCTGATAATAGGTGCCATGCATCATACTGATTCCATCAGTGCTTTGTTTTGAAATCAGATACTGTTATAGAGTATATATATTTTTCATTTGACTGTTTCCTACATTAAAAGTACTTAGTTTTATTCCAATGATGTATTAAGACCTATGGTATGCATAGAACGCTTTTAGCACCAAACCATATTGGGTAGTAGATGGCTCTTAAAGATGACAGTAAATAGTCAGAAACATATGAGTTTTCCTTGAGTTAAATATTGTATGCTTTTTATTTTGTGTAAATATAACCAAAGGTATTATGGAGTTGGGTTGTCACGATAGATTTATCATCAGTTTGACAATTTGATGCTAGTTATGTACTATTACTAATGTATGATTCAAGGAAGAAACTGAAATTATTGTTCTAAAAAGAGATAAAGAATCTTTACAAATAAATAATTTCACTTAATATTTTTAAAGTATGTGGACAAAAGATCTCAGCACAATTAACCTATGTATGAGGGTTTGGAGATAATTGTTCTAGATTTGTTCAAACCCTTACGAAACTGGTGGTGTCACAAATGAAAGGAGCAGTGCGAACAATATGAAAACTGAGAAAAAAATGAGTTGGTTCAGTAACACTCACCTCCTCCTTTTTTTTTTTTTTTTTTTTTTAAAAAAAATTTTCCCCTGGTTTAGATTTAAAAATAGCTTTTCAGTTGCAGACTTCCAAGTTTATCTCAATGTTCTCAGCACTGTGGGCTCTATGTGGATGCACAGTGTGTGTTAACAGTGCTTTTGTAACCATCTCGGGATTTTTTAAATGTCTTGTTATTTCTGTGAAGTCACACAAAGAAGTGACTGCTGAAATATGCGAGATATTAGAGCAAGGTGATAGGATCTGGAGCACCTTATAAAAGCCTAACCTTGTGCTTTAATTTGTTTATCTCCCACATAATCTTTTCTTTTCAAAAATTTGATTGTGTTGTAGTTGGATGTTGTTGATTAGGACAATTATGCTGAATGACTTTAAAATCTCTTTGCATGCACTTTTAGCTTGGGTACGTCTTGTAATTACTCCGAGAGAAACTGGAGAGTCCTTCTCAGAATTCCCAGAGTAAGGCTATGGAAGAAAACCACCCAAGAAAAAGCAATGTGAATTTAGGGAAGCAGTAATCTTTGTTCTGCATGCATTTCTGCTATTCAGCACTGCAAAGATTGGTTATCACATTGAAGCTCCATGACTAGAAGGAGCCAGGACAATCTGAAACCAAGCAGAATATGCAACTGAAAGAACATGTGCCTTGAAATCAGACCAAACCTGGGTTTGAATTCTGAACTTGAACCCTGGTGCTGACATTTTTAGCTGTATCACCTTGAGCTACTGTCTTTGAGACCCAGTTGTTTGTTGTTTGTTTGTTTTCATTTTTTTAAATCATTAAGAATGTGGGCTAAGTTTACATTAACTGCTTAGCACAGTGTCTGGTAGAATACTTTTTTTTTTTTTTTTTTTCCAACTTACTTAGGATAAAGGAACAGACATCCATTCACCTTTGACAAGGAATAAAGGATATTTGCATCATGCATTTTAACTGAATTTTCATTTTTTTATCATTAAAAAAATTCCATGGCATGTCATTGACCATGAAAACTCAGTTTATAAACAATTTGGGGCATTTCTTTGCTGCTTTAAAGAACAAGTTATTTCAGGATATCTTTTATATTTAATATTGTGCAATATAAATGATATGGCTGATGTCAAATCTAAATTGGGTTTCCAAGAAGAGTGCCTATTCATTGTGTGTTTGCTTCTGGCTGAATTTTGAGGTAAATTTTCTCTCTTTTATATTTATACTTCATTTTAATGGTTAAGGCAATTTATAAAAATAATGCATAATCAAACCTACCTATCAAGGTAGAACAACCTTTAGCCCACCAATTTGAATTTCTTTGATAACAAACAAACAAAAACACCCTGTCCTTCCATGACTAAACTACAAAGCATCCTTTACTCAGATTGTGAAATTAATAAAATGACATAATTTATATACATAAATGTTAAAAAGCATTTCTAAATTGCTTCCAGGTCTAAACGTACAACCAGTTAGACTTTTACAGTATTTTTAATGTTTCCTGATACGTAGCAATAATTAAGTGCATATCCTCTTTGGAATCAGATGTAGTTTAGCTTAATAAATTAGATTGCAAAGCAAGTGAGCAGTTACATGTTGAGGTGAAAATGTAGCCTTACTTTGGTTTCAGGCATTACCTTTTAAATAAGATATAATAAAGCTTTAATTTTGGTCTTTTAGTTTTTAAATCTGCTTCGTGTTTTGGTATAATTCTAGGCTAAGACTTACTTCCCTCTTCTCCCCTCTTAGTCTCAAGTCATTAAATGGATGTGGTGTGGGTCATTAAAGAGACGCTGTTTCATAATTACATCAATTTATGAATCCAGTTTTGGAAATATAAGAGCAATTGTGAATTTAATATTAAAGATCATGGTAACGAACTTTCCTGTTCTTTTCTAAGCTTTTTTTTTTTTTTTTTAATTGATTGTATTGGGGTAAGGGATCTGTTTTCTGTGTGATTCCCTAATCTACTTAATTAATACCTGATACCGGAATTGTATGAGTTTGTGCCCTGAAATTGCATATTTTTCGAACATCAGGTTTCTCTAAGAAATATATACTGAGGACTTTTATTTCCTTTTTATTCGTGAGACAAGCCAGGAACTTTCTAGATTAAACCAGAACTATTCTGATAAATATAACCTCATTTACACATTTAAAAAAAGTCACTGAAGGTCTATTCTGTCACAAGGGAAATCATTTTCCTTTGACATACAAATGAGAGAGAAAAGTTAAATATAGTAGATAATATTAATGCAGTGACCATGCTGAGGACCCAAAAGCGTGACTATTTTCCAATTTCAGCTTGGTAAATGGGGGCAGTAAGCATAGGAACCTATGGTCGGCTGGAATGAATGAGAGAAAACAGCAGTGACCTTTGCATCAGGGGAAAGACATCATTCTGCTTCTGGCTTTTCACAGCTTATGTGTTTGTGTTTTTAATGTATGACTGAACCTGAAAGTTCATCTCTAATCTTGATCCACAGGGAAATGGCAGAACTCCTAACCAGCCAAATGATACAAATTTAAATTTCCTGTGGAGGAAAGGTCAGTCATATTCTGTTCACTGGGGACAATCTCAGCACAGTTAGCAATCCTTCTGATTAAAATTCCTGTTGAGAGCTAGCGATTTGTCTGATTGGAAAACTAAATAAGTCCTTAATCACCTAGATAAGATGACATCACTGGGGCATCATAAACTGTCCAACAAATGAATAACCCCTCTCAAATATCCACTTCATTTTAAAATCGAAAACCAAACACATAGGGCTGCATTTAACAGCAACTATTTATAGTTTTGTGATGGAAGGCCTCCAGTTTCCTATAATCCCCATTGTTCTCTAAAAATAAAGACCCATTTAACCAAGGAGGATTGACAAGTGATCTTGTGATGTATTCGAGTTATTGTTCAATGTGTGAAACTAGGGAGGGTACCATAACATCACAGCAACACTTCTGGGAACCTGGCTGGATGGGGCACTGCCTTGGCCCACTGTATGTATTGTATGTATCTGTTTGCACACTTACTGTTGAAAGGTAACACTCCTGTAGTTGATTTCTGCTTTTCCAGTGAAACACATAAGCCTTTTTATAAGATGAGCACACAGCCAGCATATTTAGTTTGTGACAAGTGATGGACCTAATGAATTAGACCAGCATGGAGATGATTCAGTTCCCCACCTCCATCCCTAAGGCTCTTGTGTTTTTTAAACGTGGGAGTTTTGTATCTGTACCATCTCCATCTAACTAAGACCAGCCTATGAAGTCTCAGGCTGGCTTTTATCCTGAATTTAAAATAACCTGAGATGCACCATTTTAATCATAGGCCAAGCAAATGATGTAGAGGAGCAACATAACATCCTTGTTACTATATCTAATATCTGTATTAGGTTTTACCTGAGAGTTTCCACTTACAGTTTACTTCTTTCTTGTTCACTTTTTATGTGAAAAAAGCAGATACAACTGTAGTATCTATTCTTTATGTTTCTTGTAAACGAGAAGAAAGTTATAAAAAAAAAGTGAAGAAAAGATACACATGCAGGCTAGGTGCATTTCCAGTCCAACCTTGAAATTACACAGGGAAGTGGTTGTCTTCCCTGGCTCCGTCAGTTTGTGTGGGGAGCTCTGGAGAACCAGGGTCAGTGACTGCATTCAGAAAGGCCCTGGGAATCTTTATTTGAGGCTTCTCATCTCATCGCTGAAGGCCTGAAGGAGAATTTGGAGATTTCTCACAACTGGTAAACACTAACGTTTTGTTTTTAATCTCTTCCTCAACGTGAACTCTGTCAGGTGCTCTGAGAAAACACCCAACTACAATTACTATCCAGAGTCTAAAACTACTCCAGAGAAGGGCTTTCTTTTGAAGAGTATGATAGAGAATATATACTCTGAGCGTGTAGTTTTTTCATATGAAATTATAATAAATTGTGCATGAAGGTGAAACACTGAGGAAGATGCAGCCTTATTAAATTGAATTTAGTGGATGGTTAACTCTGATGATGCTGAAATATTGCTCATTCTGAAAAAGGCACACTGGGGCCAGGAAAGTCCTTGATGTATTTGGCATGGAACTGTGACATTTAGCTATTAGGCTGGCGTGAAGCATCTTGGATAGCACTGAAGGAGTGAGGGCCGAATACTTGAGTGGTTTCACTTGTAATGCATTTCTGCCTGATTATAATTAAGAACTTTATAGATTTCCTAAGCAGTAAATTTGTGATCTTTATTTAAATGGATTTAGAAGGCTTAATGTTCAGATAAGTAAGTTTGGGATATATTTTTAAATGTGTAAGTTGGACATTGTCAGTTATCAGAATGCAGCTATATATTGTGTGTAAAAATGAATTTATTGTGTCTTTCAGATAAATAATTGAAATATGTGAATTATTTCACAAAGGGGGGAAACATTGGACCATGCTTAGCAGGTTTTAAAAAATCAAAATTTGCCGGGCGTGGTGGCTCAAGCCTGTAATCCCAGCACTTTGGGAGGCCGAGGCGGGCGGATCACAAGGTCAAGAGATCGAGACCATCCTGGCTAACATGGTGAAACCCCGTCTCTACTAAAAAATACAAAAAACTAGCCGGGCGAGGTGGCGGGCGCCTGTAGTCCCAGCTACTCGGGAGGCTGAGGCAGGAGAATGGCATGAACCCGGGAGGTGGAGCTTGCAGTGAGCTGAGATCTGGCCAGTGCACTCCAGCTTGGGTGACAGAGCGAGACTCCGTCTCAAAAAAATAAAATAAAATAAAATAAAATATAAAAATAAACAAAAAAATAAAAAAGCAAAATGATTCCAAATATTTATTTATTTTTAAAATAGATGCACATTGTAGGAAGCAATGAACAAATGAAGACAAAGTCATGGACTGAAAGCTTGATAAAAGTCTGTGGAGAAATAAAACAACAAAAATGAGAAAAAGAACCTTTAAACGTTTTTGCCGAGCCCAGTGTGCAATTTCATACTACTTAGCACTGGTAGGGTTGGTGAACCTTGGGAAGGTGATCAGGGTTTTTTTCTCATCATTTATATAGTATAAGCCATAGATAGTTGCGTCTTTAGTGATAAACAATTTTAACCTCAATTCCATACTATCTACTTTCAAGGCCTTCATAGTGTGAAGTTATTCCTAAATGGTTTCATTAGTGAGTCTTCACATTTTAGAGAGAAAAAAAATCAAAACTAATTTATCTTCTTGGTGGCCATAGTGCTTTGCATCATGATTTGCTTTGCTGACTCTGAGGACAGTTGTGTGTGAGTGACAGACCCTGTCATGCAGTCTCCACCTCATATGCTACTCAGGCTGCATAGGGGTCAAGCAAGAACAACAGTAATCTGCAAGAGTATATTATTTTTAAGGAGGCTCCAGATGGAATTTCACTTATTTATTTAGATTTCATTTGAAGATATATCCAGTTTTGAAATGGTAGCCCATTTGTCAGATATTGATATAGAAAAGCAAAACAATAGTGATCAAGAGCTGTCTTTAGTGATTTCTGAGCTGTATCCTATTTTTCTATCATGCATTGTGATTTTCTACAATTTATTCTGGTAGAGTTCAGAAAAATCACACTTTTAATACCCAACAATGGTTAACTGAATATATATTCCTGTACACATAGAAGAACTAAAATTTTGAATGTTTAATAGTGATGTTTAAAAATGTTTGCCAAAGTCACCATTTTAAAAGAATGTCAAGGATGTCCTATTTTACCACCTTATCTAACATTGCATACCACCCCCAACTTTCCTATAAACTTTCTTTGTTTTCTCTCTTAGTTTCTGTGACTATCTAATGTATTAAATATCTTGCTTACTGTGTTTATTTCCTGTTTCTTTTATCAGAATGTAAACTCCATGAGAGCAGGAATGTTTGTCTGTTCTGCTCACGGTGGTGTTGACCTAGAACAGTGTCAGGCACATAGTTGGCACTGAATAATAAATATTTGTTGAATTAATACAGTGAATTTTAAAAGACCCAGCATTTATTCATTCAACAGACATTTATTAAACACATACTGTTTGCCTGTGCCTCATATAAGTACATATCTTGGTTTGTTAACACTTACTTTGTTAAATATGCAATTCCAAGCATCCTAATGTCCAAAGAGTCTATGATTTTCAGTATCTGTTTGATAATCTATCAAACAATTCGCTGTATTCAATAGGCCCTACTGATTTGTAAGAATGAATACATATTAAAGAGATTCTACTGGAATAGTTTAAACACTAAGAGTACAGTATCATGTGCTTTTGAAGAAAGGGAAAGAACTGAAAAAAAAAACAAAATCTTCAAATCCTACACATGATGTCCTTGGTCAAATTAGACAATGCCTTCTGTCCCTTGCCAATTTCTAGAGGCTTTTACTGCCTTGTTGGGAGCACATGCCTGGGCTTGAATGCTGGCTGTGTCACTTATGAACTGTGTCACTTTAGGCATATTCCTTAGTATTTTTGTATCTCAGTGTCCACATCTGAAAAGTTGAGTTGTTGTGAGAATGAAATGAAAAGACACGTACAAAGTGCTTAGGACAGTGCCTGGAATGTGGAATGTACTCATCAGTGGCAGTGCGGGTGTAGGCACTGCCTAGCCCGAAACAGTTTCTATTATTTACTTGTTTTTGGATTTGTCTATATTTGAAAACAGTGTCTATATATATTTTTTTTCACATGAGAAACAAATGGCAAAGTGAATAGAAACTACATTTAATGTACTTGCACTCTTTTTCAGATGCTCTATATTTGTTTTTTTTTTAAGTTAAGTGCTGTGTTATTCACACTCTAATATTCTTGTCTTATTACAGCAAGAGAAACAGTGATTATTCAATGTTGTCTGATTACCTTAGCCTGGTGTTGTTTTCATTCTAGGGGAGCCAGGGATATGTACACTGTGTACACTGCGTTCCAGAAAGGAGAAAAAAAGGATAGGCGTTGTGAGTTCAAGAAAGAATTTGAGGGAACAGTTTTCAAGTGCATTGCACCCTGGGGACTTGTGTCTGGCATGGGACTACCAGGGAAGAGACAGCAGAAAAGTTAACCAGAGCTTGGGAGCACTCAACGTTGCGATGGAATCTGGACTCTGCTTCCTGGCAATGCGATCTTGAATTAGTCCCCCGACTTCTTAGAGAAGTAGAAAACAGTGAAGAGCAAATGCTGTGTAAGCAGAGACTTCCCATGAAATCCTTCTGCTAATTAATTAGCTGTAGATTTGGGGCCAAGTTCCTGAATTGCTATCAAAGTCTTAATTTTCTCATCTGTATATTGGCCATAAAAAAATTCCTGTTACAACACTGGTAAGATAAGGCATGAGCTTTGCACTGTGCCTGAATTACTTTGCACTTACATAAAAAATGCATGGTAAATTGTTGCTTTAATGATGGGGAATGCCAGCACTAAACTTAAAAGATTTAGGGACTAAATGAGATATATAAAGCACTTAGCACATAGTACCTGTTTTAAAAATGTTCTTCCTTCCTTCCTTGTGGCATTCTCATACTTCTTTCAAGAGTAATTTCCACCTTCTGCTTCTTTTTCTCCTTTCCAGCAATGTCTCCTCACTCAGTCTCTGTAAGTGATGCTCAAACAGTGCATCTGCCCACATCTCTTGCTTCGTGATCATGAAATGCAAGATTCAAAGGAGGATGGCAAGATGGGCCACTTAGCGAATGCCACACATTTCATCTTCTTGAGCCTTCCCACTGAAAACATACCCACCTACACCCCTCTCTTCTTCCCCAAGATGATTACTCAGTACTTAAAATCACAGAATCCTACTGCTAGAGTTTAGGCCCAAGGTAGAAAACTGAGAACCTGGGGGCCAGTCCAGCCAGAGATGTTTTGTTTCACCTGCCTGGGGTTGGCACAAGTGGTGATTTTAAAATCTTGAATTAGTTTTTAATCATTTAAA
This sequence comes from Rhinopithecus bieti, assembly GCF_001698545.2. Lineage (NCBI taxonomy): Eukaryota > Metazoa > Chordata > Mammalia > Primates > Cercopithecidae > Rhinopithecus > Rhinopithecus bieti. The sequence continues at coordinate 1,484,909 of NW_016804554.1, read as the reverse complement.
ATGTCAGATATTTCAAACTGAAATATAAAACACAGACTCATACATTTTTCTAGCTACTGTGAAAGTGAGGCAATCTGGCAACACAAATCCCAGATTCTCCCAGGTGACAATGGTCTGGAGTGGAGCAGCTGCCCCCGGTGTCCTCTGGTTAGACCCAGCCCCCACCACAGTCTGCCTTTATTTATATTACAGGCACAGCTCCTGACCATACGATATCCCAGTTCTTTCCATTTATAGATATGGGACTGGAAGCCCACCACGGCTTAGTGATGCGTACAGAGGGCAAGGTAAGCTAGTTACTGAGTGAAGATGTGAATTTGTGTTTTTGGACTCTTGGGCCTGTGCTCTACTATCTCTTTAGCTGAAATGCATAGAAGATCATTATTCAGTGGAAGATGGGTTTTTAAATGCTTTATGGTTAATTTTCAAACATCTTGGCCCATTATCTTTCTTGGTTAGATGATGAGCAAATATAAACAACCCCCCAGGTTCAATTTTGCTCTTCAGTTCCATGTCCTTCCTTCTGTTTACTGCTCCTGGCCATACCCACTGTGCCCATGTCCAAGTTGTAAGGACTGGCCCTGCTGGTAGACAATGTCCAGTGAAAACTAGGTAGCTTCATTTGATACTGTTTATCCAGTGATACAAGCTCATGTGCCTATGGGAGCCAGGCAGGTAATGTGTGTGACTGGCTGGGGTGACCTGGGCACCAGCAACCCTGAAGGAGGAGCACGTTCCTACCTCAGCTCTGGTTGACAGACACCATGAGGGATTCCCGCTGCCATCAGATCCTTTTGTTTTTATTTTTAAGGAGAATCCCGAAGTTAGGATTTTATATGAAAACTTCTGGCTTTCATTTTGGCAATTAATTTACATCTTTAAAAAACTCATTTGGCTAAAGAGAACAAAGACTCAACAGTTTGTGAGTCCTGCCAAGGGAAGGTCCAGTTGAAAAAATGAAAAAAATGAAAAAAAAGTCCCTGCCACTGAAGGGATAGTGAGATACACAGAAAGCACACAGCTTTGATTTCAGACAGACTTTACTGCGCCACTCCAATGTGATGCTAACTAAACCACTACTTCTCTGAGTTTCAAAACCCCCATTTGAAAAAGGCTTGTAATAATTCCTTAGGCGGTAGATGTGAGGACCGAAGAGAGACTATAGGTACAATGCACAGAACAAGACCTGGGAATGTCTTAGCTCCCTTCTTCCTCTGCCAGTATCATCTGGTTTTTTTTCAAAATAGTGTATTTGAATTTAAATCTATATATTTGTTGCTTTGTTTCTTTTCTTTTCATTTCATAGTACCATAAAAATGGTGGGCTGAAGACTGTTCCTACTGTCTTGGCTGCTGCTTGAGGTCCTGGACTGAAAATGATTCTTCAGGAAGAGATATGCTGTATTGAATGTTACCTGATACAATTAAGAGACATCTCAAACAAGCTATTATTTATGGGATTAAGACAGGAATCAGCAATGAAATAAATTCAAATATGGTATTCCTAAGTAACCAGTCACTAAGAAAAAATATGCTCCGTTCTCAAGCAGTATTTCGGTTAAAACAACACATACATGTCACAACAATCCAGAGATGCCAGCAAGTTCAGATGTTCCGCCTTATTTTTAGGCATATTTTAATACTCATGACGGAATTATATATTTTAGAGCTTTTTTATTTTCTGGGAAAATAAGGTATTCCCCAATGGATTTGGATGAACTTTGAGATAATTTTAAATGCCTGTCAGAATAATGAGAGCCTTCAGACAGAGGAATGGCAAGAGAAATGCCCACCTCCTTCCTTGATGTTACCCCTCACAGCTAAGAGGCGTGGGGAGTGAAATTAAGTAGCTGTAAGCAGAATTATGGGATTTAGAGTCTCTATTGACTCTGCTTTTATCCAATTGGGAATTCTTTCATTTGTAACAATTCTTCGGTTAAAGAAGGAAGTAAGAAAAGCCACAAAAAAAAGTTTGGAGTCAGGGGTGACCAAGCCAATCTTATCCTATACTGAGATGGTGCCAGAGGTGGGTATCCCTTCCTCATTTATTTCTTTGTTTTTACATAGCATCTCTTTCTTTCTCTTTCTCTCTCCCTCTCTTTTCCTATCCCTTTGTCATCTGGTGATATACAATGAATGACTTTTTATCTCTTAGACATTGATTTGCCTTTACCAAAGGAAGAGTAATTTTAGATACATCCAATTTTCAGAAGTAGAAGTGGGATGTGTGAGGCAAGTTTCAATTTCCCTAGGCATATCTCAGCTTTAAAGGAAAAGTTCCCATGACAAAATAAAAAATATTTGATAAAATCTTTTATATAACTCCCTATAATTTTTTCATAGCTTGGAAGTGGTCTAAGAGTTGTGCGATGTAGCCGTTGCTAGGGAAACTTGCTTTTTAGTGAACAGCAATTTCCAAAGCAGATGCATTTCCTCTCTAACTAATGAGTGTGTAAATGGTACCTCTACTGCATTTTGCCTCAGTATTTTGGAAACAACTTGAACTATTTGCTTAGGACAGCAGATATCTGCTTTATAAAATTGAAGCAAATAGACTCCTAGTATATCTTATTTATATGCAACTTGTGATGCATATTTCAAAAGCACATTTGCTGTTTTTCACTTTCGTGTTGGAAGACATTTTACACCTGTCAATGGCAGAAATAATTACTAGGATTTTTTTTTTAAGTCCTCTCCGGAAGGTTTAACTATGTTTGGTTGCATGTTGCATTTCATTCCCACAAATCTAACTGCAGAGAGGGGAACTCTACTGATTTGGACTGGGAAGCCAAGTGGAAGTCGCGCTGCATACTAGCAAATTGAATATTGTTATGCAAAGTTGGGTGGGAGCAAGGCTATTTCAGAGGCTATAACGTTTCCTTCCAGTTCACTGATCCGCTAATTTCCATTCACTTCAAACTACTCCTGTATTTTTTCAGAGAAAAAAAGCTATTTTCTACCATTTGCACTGATCCTAATCTTTGGCTTTGAACAAAATCTGTCTGGATAACAAGGAGATATGGTCACCCCCTGCTTTTATGGACAGCTGGCAATGGGTCCAAACACATGCAAATAAGGAATATAGCTATTTCCACAAAAGGTGGAGCCACATATGCCCTCTAATTATGCTGTGAGATTTTAGAAGGAGGAGAAAGATAGATTTAAGGAATTACGAAAGGAAAGGCCCAGAAAATGGGAGCAGCAGCTTGGACAACATAAAGGATTGTCTGAGCAAAAGACAATATACAAACTTTTTTTTTTTTTTTTTGTATCTCCCTTCCTGAAAGAGTCCTCTGAAAGTTTCTAAATATGGAGGCTTTGTATAGTACCATGGAAATGAAAGAATATTGGCCTGATTACTAGTGTAAATTTACAAGAAGACCTCTCTTGATAGAATTGTGCAAGATTATATGTGACTTTTTCTTTTTTTAAAAAAATCATTTACTCATTTTTGNTTTTTTTTTTTTTTTTTGTATCTCCCTTCCTGAAAGAGTCCTCTGAAAGTTTCTAAATATGGAGGCTTTGTATAGTACCATGGAAATGAAAGAATATTGGCCTGATTACTAGTGTAAATTTACAAGAAGACCTCTCTTGATAGAATTGTGCAAGATTATATGTGACTTTTTCTTTTTTTAAAAAAATCATTTACTCATTTTTGTTTTAGTAGTTTTGTACTTCTTGACTATGTCCTTCAGAGGGATTAAAGCTATACTAATGTTAAGTATATTAACTGAATGGTTTTAGATCTCAGTTAGTTCAACTTGAAGCTTTAAGTTTCTTTTAAGTAAATAATATAGTTTCTTAATATAATACAGCTTCAGACTGTACTGGTGTTCTGTTTGTGGCATGTGTAAGGGAGAATGGCAAGGAATGCATTTTTTAAAATTGTATCTTACACAAGAACTATCAGGAGGATTCTAAAGCACGTAGCATAAGAGCTGAATTTTTCAACAAGTTACCTTGGATTGTAATAGGGAGTGCCTGTGGGTTTGGTGAGGTTATTAGTCCCTTTTCCCATTGGCATATTGAGCAGATAAATTACTTGCTTCTAGGGAATTGTGAGTTTAAAAATTTTTTTTTGAGTTACACATGGGAATAAAATTTCTATTCTTGATGGACATTTTTTTTTTCTTTTTTTAACTAAACTCCAGACTTTATTTGAATTTCACCAGATTTTCCATTAATGTCCTCTTTCTGTTCTAGGATCCAATATAGAGTACCACGTTGCATTTAATTATCCTCTCTCACTAATCTTCTCTGGTCTGTGACAGTTCCTCAGTCTTTCCTTTTTTTTTCCTTTTCTAAGACTTTAACAGTCTTGAAATTGGCCAGGTATCCAATAGAATGTCCCAAATCTGGGGTTGTCTGGTTCTTTTTTCATGACTAGACTGGGGTTATGGGTTTTTGGAAAGACTACCACTGAGGCAAAGTGCCCTTTTTGTCACATCATATCAGGGATAGATGATATCCACATGCCGTCACTGGTTACATTCGTCTTCATTACTTTGTTAAGGTGGTGTCTGCCAGGCTTCTACTGCAAAGTTACTATTTCCCTTTTCTCTACTCTATTACTTGAAAAGAAGTCTCTTATATCTAGCCAATACTAAACAGGGGTTGGTGGAAATTAAACTCTACTTCCTAAAGGGAGAGGTATATCTACATACACTATTGAGAATTCTTCTGTAAGGAAGATTTGTCTCTTCTACTCAGTTTATTTTTTGCAATAATTTAGTTACATCAGTATGGATTCTCTTATATTTATTTTATACTTTGGGTTATAATCCAATACTGCTTTATTTTGTTGCTCAAATTGTTCCACCTTTGACAACTGGGAGCTCTTTCAGGGTGGATTCCATGCTCCTTTGCTGTAGCCCCATTTTTTTGTTGCTGTTGTTGTTTTAGCACTTCTTCACTTTCTGGTGCTATAAGATGATGTGAACTGGGTAGCTTAAACAATGCACAGTTATTTCTCACAGTTTTTGAAGCTGGAAAGTCCAAGGTCAAGGTGCTGGCAAACTCATTTCCTGGTGAGGGCCCTCATTCTAGCTGGCAGATGGCCGCCTTCTTGCTGTGTCCTCACATAGTGGAAAGAGAGAAAGCTCTGATCTCTTCTTCTTGTAAAGACACTAATCCCATCTTGAGAACTCTACCCTCATGACCTGTATAAACCTAATCACCCCCCAAAGGCCCAACCTCTAAATACTATGACATTGGGCATTAGAGCTTCAACATGAATTCGGAGGAGACACAAACATTCAGTCCATAACAGCCCTAATACAATATGATTGATGTCTTTATACAAAGAGGAGATTAAGACACAAACATACCCAAACTGAGAACCTTAGCAAGAGTCAAGAAGAGAGGCTTTAGAAGAAGCTAAACCTGATAACATCTTGATCTTGGACTTCTAGCCTCCAGACATTTCTGTTGTTTAAGCCACCCTGTCTATAACTTTGTATTAGTCTGTTAGATCTACCCCCCTCCCCAACTCCCCCCCGCCCCCC
>NW_016804554.1:1474733-1477348 GCF_001698545.2 Rhinopithecus bieti | reverse complement strand
CCAACTCCCCCCCGCCACCCGCCACACCATCTATTGGATATTGGCAGTCTCATGTGGGAAAAAGGCATTAATGAAATAATCATGGTGATAAGTGGTGGGGGGAAAACTACAGAGAATGTGAGGTCATCAAACAGGAGGACCTGATCCAATCTGGGTTCGTGTGGTGGGACTGGGGGGAGAGAAGGGGTGGGCAAGTCAGTTTTTACTGAGGAAATGTCATTTGAGGTGAGACTTGAATAAAACCAGAAAGCCAGAGCATAGATGTCAAGAGCAGAGCAGCAAAGATGAAGCCAGCAAGGTAGACAAATGTATTACAAAATTGGGATCTTGTGCTCTCAATAACCTGCTTTTTCAGTTGGTATTTTGATTCGCGTATCATTAAAGATTCTCTTAACAGAGGCTTTCAAACAGTGCTCTCAGAATCCTAGGTGTTCTGGAGTGCAACATTGCCAGGACTTGGCTCTGGGAAGCTGAACCTACTTCATTCAGAGCATCCACCTGAAAGAATGCCTTTATTTATACTAGTTTCTATAAACTTTTTATTTAAACAAAAGGTTCTACCCAGAAAATGTTTGAAAACCCACTCTTCTATAACATTGTTTTTTTGTTGTTGTTTTTTTAAAAGACAGGGCCTCACTCTGTCACCCAGGCTGGAGTGCAGTGACACCATCATAGCTCACTGCAGCCTTGAAGCTCCAGTAATCCTCCAGCCTTAGCTTCCCTAATAGCTAGGGCTACAGACTGGCCTTGAACTCCTAGACTCAAGCAATTCTCCTGCCTCAGCCTCCCAAAGCACTGGGATTACAGGCATGAGCCACTGCACCCTGCCATGATTTTTAGTGATACCTGATTATCCGTTATATTGATGTGTCTTACTGTATTTAAACAATCTTTCATAGTTAAAGATTTAGGTTGCTTTTAATGTTTTGCTAAATAAACAACTATGATGGGCTTCTCTATTCAGAATTTTTGGTGCTTGTACATAATTGATTTGTGCAATATGACTGATTCTTTCCTCAGGATTCTTTCTACATGCAACTGGCTCTGTTCTTTGCACTGGAATAGCTGGGTCAAAGAGTATATTAGTTGTAATGCTACATAATAAATAATTTCAAAATTTAGTGGACTAAAACAAAAATAATCCTTTCTTGTTGGGTCGGAGTTCAGGAGTGTCTAGGCAAGGTCTTTCATGAGGTTGCTGTCAGATGATGGCTGGAGCTGTGTTCATCAGAAGACCTGACCAAGACTGGAGGACCCACTCCATGGAGTCTCGTGTACATGACTGGCAAGTTGGTACTGGCCGTGGCAGAGAAGTCTTTGTTTTTCCCTGTATGGTCTCTCCACAGAGCTGCTTGTGCATCCTCAAATTTGGCAGCTAACTTCCCCAGAACAAAACATTCCAGAAAGCAAAACAGAAGTTGCAATTCAAAGGAAATCACACATTGTTCCTACTGCCATCTTCTATCAGTCACTGTGGTAGGCAAAATGATGACCCCTTAAATGATGACCTCTTAAAGATGTCCTAAAACATGGAACTTGTGAATTCATTATCTTATATGGCAAAAGGGAATTTGCAGGTGTGATTACATTAGAATTTTGAGATGGAGAGATTATCCTCCATTACCCTGGTAGGTCCGATGTCATCACAGAGGTCCTTATATGTAAAAGATGGAGCAGAGGAATGTGAGTCAGAGATGAAGATGTGGCTACAGAACTGATAACAGAGTGACTGCTTGCTGGAGGAGGCGGCCAGGCCAGGAATGCAAACAGCGTCTAAAAGTCAGAATAGGGAAGGCAATAGATTATTTCTTGGACAATCCAGAGAAAGCACACTCCTGTCGACACCTCAATCATAGCCCAGAGTGACCCATTTTGAATGTATGACCCCAGAACTCTAAGAGGATAAATTTGTGTTGTTTTAAGCCACTAAGTTTGTGATAATTTGTTAAAACAACAATAGGACACTAATTCAGTCATACGTACATAATTCACTGTGGGAGAGAACAGTAAGAAGGAACGAATACCAAGAAGCAAGGATCATTTGGAGAAGTCTTAGGTGTGCTGTCTGCCACAAAGTGTGTGCCTACTTTTAAGGTTTTGGCATCTATATTTTCACATTGCCACTTATATATATTGTATGAATCTTCACAACTAAAAATTTAGATAAAACAGATTCAGTGAGACCAGAGAAGGTGTCTTTCCAATGCCCAATATTTCCAGCCCATGCTGGAATCTTCTTGTGGAAGAAATAGAAAGGGGAAGTAGATTCTTTAATTGTCTAGGTGTATTTCTTTCTGACATGGTGGGAGGGTAGGTAGAAAATGGGAGGTCAATCGTCAAATGACCTATTCCCATGTTTCTTGAGACCATTTTCTTTGCCCACCCCAGTTTATTCTGACCACCTTCAATAAAAGTAAATTCTCAGTGGTCTTTCCATAACTATATGTTTACTTAACAGAATTTAAGAATGGTTTCCAGCTGGAAACCATCATTCTTAGCAAACTATCACAAGAAGAGAAAACCAAACACCGCATGTTCTCACTCATAGGTGGGAACTGAACAATGAGATCACTTGGACTCGGGAAGGGGAACATCACACACTGGGGCGAGGGATT
>NW_016804554.1:1441129-1473714 GCF_001698545.2 Rhinopithecus bieti | reverse complement strand
CATGTTCTCACTCATAGGTGGGAACTGAACAATGAGATCACTTGGACTCGGGAAGGGGAACATCACACACTGGGGCCTATCATGGGGAGGGGGGAGGGGGGAGGGATTGCATTGGGGAGTTATACATGATATAAATGATGAATTGATGGGTGCTGACGAGTTGATGGGTGCAGCACACTAACATGGCACAAATGTACCTATGTAACAAACCTGCACGTTATGCACATGTACCCTAGAACTTAAAGTATAATAATAAAAAAAAAGAATTTAAGAATGATACCAGATTTTAAAGCCAAGAGACATCTAAGTATAGCTGAATTTTGTCTTCTTTATGTATTATTCTGAGATTTGTCTGTCAACCAGGTGAATGTTGTTATGCTTTTTTAAAATGAGGAGCGTGAAATAAAGACATATGTGTATTTAAGAGGAAACAAGTGATTTCCATGGCAGTTAGAGTGAGCTTATTCTTGGAGAGGGCAAAGTTTCTGCTGGAGAAAATTGAAAAATGCTTATCTCTGGCTTCTGTTGATCATGCCTAATATCTGAATGTGTTTTCGTAGTGCTGATATTACAACCTTGGGCCACAGTGAATGAGGAAAGACTGTTTTCCTACAGAGTATCTACTGTGCAACAGAGAAATACTGAGCAGGAGTCTTTCTCATTTTGGAAGTTATTTTCTTCCTGAAAGATACAAAATGGTTTTAAAATTAATTAAAACAAAAACGAAGATAGGCTAGTAAGCAGGTGCTCTTTCTAGCAAGGACGTTCAGATCCATCACTCTGGCTTTCTGTACTAAACACATATAATTTCCTGGTCAAAGGGGATTTAGAGACCACTAATTGCTCTTATTTTAACAATGAGGAATCTGAGGCCTAGAGGCTTGATCTGCCATGAGAACTCAAGATATGTAAGTATTAGATTAAGCATTAGACCAAGAAATAATATATTTCATTTATCATTCAAGTGGCATTGGGGTTTCTAATTATGTTTTCCCCTCTCCCCTGTAGTCATACAGGAAACTTTCCATTGGAAATCTTGGAAAATGTAATTCAAACTCATTTAAGCCAACAGGGTTTTTGTTGAGTAATATAACTAAAAATCCATGGGTAGGTTTGACTCCAGCAACGTTTGACTCAGGTACTCCAGCACCTTCTACAGGGCCTGATTTCTTTCTCCATCTGTTCTGTTTTCTTTGTGTCAGGTTCATTTTTAAATACACTCTGCCCTAACAGTGACATTAGCCTCTCCTTCTCCAGGTTCACATCTAACTGGAGAAAGTGCTTGCCTCCTTCCTATCGGCCCAGGAAGTCTCCCTGTATTGCATTGTTTTTTGATTGAATCATGTGTCCATTACTAAGCCAATTATGTTGGCTAGGATGTTGCCCTGCTATGATTTATCAGACCTGAGCCATGTGCCATACTCCTGGAACCATGGATGGAGGCTACCATTCTTGAATCACAAGGAAAGTTGAGAAAAATTCTCAGTATTATTATCGTAAGAAGGGGAATGGAAGCCAGCTGGCTCCCAAGTTGCAAATGGTTTTCTGTATTGCCTTTAATTTCCCTTTTCATTTGATTTGTTAAGCACCTAATATGTGCCTATATGCAATCAGAACAAAACAGACAGTGTCTCTGTCTTAGTCTCTTTTGCACTGCTCTAACAAAATTCTAAGACTGTGTAATTCATAAAGACCGACATTTATTCTTTCACAGTTCTGGAGGCTGGGAAGTTCAAGATCAAGACACCAGCAGGTTTGGTCTCTGGTTCCAAGATTGTGCCTCACTGCTGCATCTTCCAGAGAGGAGAAATGTTATGTCCTCATATGGCAGAAGAGCAGATGAAAGAATTCACTTGCACAACCCCTTTTTGTAGTGGCTTAAATTCATTCATGTGGGTGGAGCCCTCATGACCTAAACACCTCCAATTAGGCTCCACCTCCCAACACTGTTGCATTGGGAGATTAAGTTACTAACACATGAATTTTGTGGGACACCTTCAAACTATAGCATTCTCTGACACATAGTTTGTAATCTCAGGGAAGAAGTGAGTGTGTGTAGAAATAATCATTAAGACAAAAACGTGTTACAAATGGGTTAAGTAAAAAACTAAAAGAGATTAGTGATTATCTATTAAAGATATATGCTGGAATATTTACATATAAAATAATGTGATGTCTGGGATTTTTTCCAAAGTTGTTTGGGTTTGTAGGGGTAGGGTAGGGTGGAGATGAAATCAAATTGGGCATAGATTGGTAACTGATAAAGCTGGTTGATGGATATGTGGGGGATTTATACTCTATTATCGACCTCTGTGTATATTTGAAATTTTCTATGATAACAAGTTTAGGCAATTTTACAAACAAATATGTTATTGAATAAGTGCCATAAAGGAAAAATAAAAACCTATATAATGCATGGGAGGACCCAACCAAGTTTCTATGGTCAGGGAAGAGTTTCCAAGGAAATCATATGTTTGTTATAATCCAAAGTATGACTCGTATTGAGAGAATAGGAGTGAGGTAAGGGTTGGACCGGGCATGCTTAAGCTTTCTCACAAACACTTCAATCAAATAAGATACTCCTTGTCCTAGGACAGAGGAATGAGTCAGAGTGGGACAAAAGGTGATAAATGTCACTATGGAAGTGCCTTGCAAACAGAGTAGGGAGACTGCTGTTTCCATCTTCACAAGTAGGAGTAAACTAGGTTAAGGGAAGCAGGTGAACAGATAAATAAGAAGTGTTTGAGGGAGATGGAAGAGTATGCATGAAGACTTGCTCTACTCTCTGAATGAGGCACTGTACCTAGTACTGGTGCTACATAGGGGTGAAGGAGGTTGGTCTTCAACCTCATATTGTCTTGGTCTATGTGGGAGACAAACAACAATAAACAAAGACACTTAAATACAGACAGTCTTCATCTTATAATGGTTCAACTTCTGATTTGTCAATTTTATGAAGTTGGGGAGGCAATACACATTCAGTAGAAACCATACTTTGAATTGTGAATTTTGATCTTTTCCAGTGTTAGTCATATGCGGTAAGATATTCTCTAGTGATACTAGACAGTGGTAGAGAACCACAGCTCCCTGTCAATCATGTGACCATGAGGGTGACCAATCAGTACTCCACAGTGTACTGTACTGCCTGATGATTCTGCCCAGTTGTAGGCTAATGTAAGTGTTCTGAGTACATTTAAGGTATGCTAGGCTAAGCTATGATGTTTGCATTGTTAGGCGTATTAAATGCATATTCTACTTACAATATTCTCAACTTGCAATGTCTTTTTTTTTTTTTCCGCTTGTTGCCCAAGCTGGAGTGCAGTGGCACCATCTAGGCTCACTGTAGCCTTGACTTTCTGGGCTCAGATGATTCTCCCACCTCAGCCTCTAGAGTAGCTGGGACTACAGGTGTGCACCACCATGCCTGACTAATTTTTGTAATTTTAGTAGAGATGGGGTTTTACTATGTTGCCCAAGTTGGTCTTGAACTCCTAGACTCAAGCAATCCACCTATCTTGGCCTCCCAGAGTGCTGGGATTATAGGCATGAGCCATGGCGCCCGGCCTTGAAATGGTTTTATCAGACATAACCCCATAGTAAGTCAGGGACATCGGCACTGTTGATGAGGAGTAACTGCAATATCAGTTGACATCACAGAGGAAGTCAAGATGAATGCTGAGCACCTACTGGTGGAGAAGGAGAAGGAGAAGAAGAAGGGAGAGATAGAAAAAGGTGGATTATGAAAGGTTTCCTGGAGGAGTATTTACTGAACTGATCCGTCAAGGCAGAAAGAATTTTCCTGAAGGGAGAGGCAGGGAAGAGCCCTCCAACCAGAGAGAACTGCATGGTGCCCCTCCTGGCCTAATTTTGTCTAGCATTCCCACTTGCATAATTGTCTCTTCATTGTCATTGTTCCAGCTTCTAGGGGAAGGGATGCTACTCCCATTACCTGTCTGGGGTTCAGTGAAGCCACAGAGTGAAGACACCTTCCCCCGACCTCTGTTCATCACCCTTCCCCTGTGTCCTCCCAGTGTCCCACATAGTGATCTTACTGCTTAAGGCTCCTTGACGCTGCTGTTTCTACGGCTTGTGTAGGAGGGAGGCTATAAACAAGCCAGGATGCAAGCCCATAATTATGGTTTTATTAATAGCATGAAGTCAAGATTGCAGAGATTCAGAATTTGTCTCAGTAGAATGAAATATACTTAAGTGAGTGGCAGAGGAGTTTTCATTGTATGCTGCTGCTGTCACATGGAGTGACATTGTCTTCCTTCTTTCTTCCTCCTACTTTCTAAAGCTTTTAAAGAGACAAGCTTGAGAGAGTGCCTTTTTAGAAGTGAGAACAGTAGTGGGAGAAAGTTTCTCTCTCTGGAGCACATGTGACAAGTTTTTATCTGATGTCTTTTGCATAAATAGTGGGATTCCCACTTAAGACTGTTATTTTCAAATAAAACAATAGATTGAAAGCATGCTTATCTTCAAAGATTCACGCTTATCTTCAAAGATTCATCAAAGTGCTATCTGTACTCATAGGAGTTTTTTTCTTGCCCTGAGATAATCTGTATAGAGTGAAAGCACAGGTGAGGTCTTGCCACATTGAATATTTTTGAACCTTTAAGCATTACAGTTTCAGTGTATGAGCAGGCAGTTTTAAAGGATACATACCTGCTAGGAAAAAGAACACGTAGCTTTTCATCAGAACGTCAAAAAAGTTTACAGACAGTCTGTAGTTGACCATAGGAGATAATTTGGAATGACCTTTCAGGTCTTCCATTACATCCCTTTAGATTGATGGCCTCTAAAAATGTCTCCTTCCTCTTGGGGCAGGCAGCCCCAGGCCAGTCGGGCACAGCTTGGTGAGCAGAGCGCCTGCTGCGTTTCAGTACTTTGTCCCCTGACCAGAGCCTTCCAGCAGTTATTGGCCTGCCCTTCGTTCGCTGTGTTCAGCAACGGGGTAATGATTTGTGAACTACTCTTGTCTGTATTGCCTAATTTTCTTATTTGCACCAAGCTTACATCTTTTTAAACTTGAGGGTTACTAATGATATCAGATTGAGTTCTCAAAAATACATTAAGAAGTTTTCTTGACCAAAAGATGTTCATTCTCATTAGAAGCATTTTTAAAAATCAGATTTTCCACATTACTTCTTTTGAGCTCTCCGCATCACCAATCTTCCTATCCTTTTTATTTCCAGCCGCATTTCTGCAGTGTCCCTCCTTCCTCCTAAGGGCCTTTTTGAAAATTCTAGTTCATGCATTTACATCCGGGTAAGGATATTCTCTGAGGAAGGGTCGAGGAGTGGCATACGTGACTTAGTTACTTTAGAAATGGATCGTATTTCTAAAACTGTTACCTTGGGAACTCCTGCACGTTTTAAATTAAGAGGATTTGACAATATTAAAAAGAGAATACAGATTCCATAAATACTTTATTTATATATTTATTCATCCATTTATCAAGTGCTAAGTACTGAGCTAGGTGCTGTGGCAAAAGCAGAGGTGAATAAGATGTCCATGTCCTTGAGGTTGTTACAGTTTGATGACACAGACGAAAATAGACATTTTGTGATACAGGGTACAGTGGGTTAAATAAACAAGTTCCAAGCACTACAGCAGTTCAGATAAGGGAGAGATTCCTCTTGGTTAGTAGGATCTGCGAAAGCTTGTTGGCAGTGACTTTTGAGCTAAGGTTGAAGAATGGATCAGATGACAGTGGGATGGGAAGAGAGTAATTATGGGCTGATGGTGTGGCAAGGCCCAGATACTATCTGGGGGTAGAGGGACACGTGATCTGATTTGACTGAAATGTAATTTAAAAGGATGATAACAAGGAGAGCAATTATTTACTGAGTACCTACTATGTGCATACATTATTTCTACTCTACACAACCTTATGAGATCAGCATTATTATTCCATTTACAGATAGAAAATCTTCATCTCAGAGTAGTCACATAGCTTGCCAATGGTTATTTAACTGTTAAGTGGTAGTATTGAGAGTCAAATGCAGACCTGTCTGATTCAAAAACCTCTGTTCCTTCTACTGTACTACAGTCTTCAACTTGTGCATTTGGAGAAGGAAATGAGGATGATATTTAGTGTGCAGGTTAAAAAACCTGAACTTCAGTAGATTATATAGGGCAAGAGACAGGAGGAAGTTCAGTCAAAGGTATATGTTGTGAAGTCGGTTTTATTCTTTCAATTGAATTATCTACCCTAAATCCCATGTCTAAATGATGCACACAGGTGGGGAAAAGAATACGTTTTGATTGCAAGAGACTTGTTAAATAGGGTATTTGTCTAGCAAAAGATTGCTCATAGCTAGATAACACTGTAAAAAACTATGATGATGACAATAAGTAGATGTCTTCACTGAATGCCAACAAAAAGACAAAAATGATATCTCTGATGCTCACAACTACTTGTAGCACAGTTGTATTATCTGTCACCTTGATGTAGTGGAAAGAGCAGAGGTTTAGAGCCAGAAAGAACTTGGTTTAAATTCTGCCTCCACCCTTTTCTAGTCATCACAATTATTTAATAATTGTGAATCTCAAAATTCTCATCTGTAAAATGTGTATACATGCATATATGTCATAAAGTTGTTGTGGATGTTATAGAAAATGAACTTCTAATGCATTTTATAACAAAAGAGGAATAATTAGGTAATAAAAACAAAAATCTACTATAGAGGCAAGGGTATTTCTGAGTATGCCTAAACAGAAAACATGACAATGGCATGACAAAAATATGAATAGTTATAGTAGCAAAATTTAGTCTTCCTTACTAGTGGTTCTTTCCTTTACAAAAAGAACTACACACCAAAACAAGCAACTGAGTATATAATGTTGAATTTAAATACATTCTCAGAATTAAGTGCATTTATATCCATATATATAAAACATCAAAATATTACTAAAAATTATTGGTTGTAGAGCCTCATGAAAAATACAACTCGTTCTTACTATGCTGAAATATGCTTTTACCTCCATTGTATTAATGCAGTTCTGTCTAGCTTTTTAATGATAGTTTTTAATTCTTTCTGAGAAAAAAACTCAGCACATCAAAAGTAGGTCATGCTGTGCATAGATTTCTTTTGCTAGCTTGATGTGCACTTACCTAGGAGATTGTGAATTCAGTTCTCGGAATGAAAAATGGATGATTCTGACATCTCTATTGAACATCAGAAATATAAACGTGTTGAAAGCATTGCTGCAGTTGTTTTGAAGGGAATGTTCTTGCAAAAAACAGTTGTCTAGAAGACTGTTTTTGTTAACAGATTCTTCTAATTGAGACCCTTGTGTGGAAATCTCCCAGAGGGAATCCTATAATTGGTGAAAGCAGCAAGGAAATGTACAGCATGCCAGATAATTTCATCTTCCTGAAGCCCTTGCCCCTAATGCTTTAATTGATCTCATACCTTATCCCAGGACACAGAACCTCAATTAACTTATTCAAAGAATTATTTGGAACAACTTTTAAGCATATATAAATATCATTGATTTTAGGATGTGTTTATGCTCATCTTGGAACATATTCCTATTGAACAAGGTCCCTATTGAATTTTCCAGTGTTGCCTGACTTGTAAAGTAGGAAATAAACACAAAAACAAAACAAAACAAAACAAAACACCTCCCAAACTGAGAAAAGATTTTCTTGAAAGAGTTTCTTTTTGGGAAATTAAGATAAAGTGCCAAGAAATAAGTCCATCCTGCAAAACATTTTGTCAACTTTTCCCTGGAGTAATCTATATACAAATATAGTTTCAAAATGTCAGTAAATTCAGGCAATAAACCAGTTAGTTTATCCCTCACTTGCCCTCTAAATCTGTTTTAACCTAGACACATATAAAATGCTATAGCATAATTCACTGCTCTTTCTTAGTATTTCTCAGCTTTAAAAATACATACATCTTAACCCTAGGATTTATACTATTTTAGGAATTTGTCTCATGTAAGTAGTCATAAATTTGGATGCACAAAATGTACAAAATGGTCACTGTAACATTATTTATGAGAGTAAAATATTGGAAAAGTCTTAAATATTTAATAATAGGAGGGGAGTTAAATGAATTAGACTAAACTCATAAGTTAGAATATTATGTAACTATTACAATGAATTTTTTGAGGAATAGTTAACACTTCAGAAAATTCTCAGGGTTTGATATAAAGATTATAATAAAATTCTGTGTACAGTATTCAAATTTTTTAAATATCAAAATATGTCTGCATTAAAATTATTTGAAGGGAAATACATCAAAATACAACTACATATTTTGGGGCAATGGAATTTTGGGTGATTTGTTTTCTTCCTTGTCCATTCTTTCATTCTTTCTTTCAGCAAGTCTTTATTGAGAATCTAACATGTCATAGACACAATACTAGAGCTACACATTCAATGTGGAACAAAAATTAAATGGCCTCTGTCATCACCACACTACCAATTTAGGGGGGAAGGTATGTATTAATAAAAAAAATCACATGTATAAATGTGTAATTATGCGTATGATAAGTGCTAAGAAAGAAGGTGACTATGAGAGAATACAATAGAGAATCTAGCATAATATGGGGTTTAGTTCACTGAGGAACTGGTGAATGAACTAAAATCTGATGTCTGGGTAAGAGATTTAAGCTGATGCCTGGGGGACAGGAATAGTATTGTAAAGCCCCCATACTAGGATGTAGCATGGTATGTTTAAAGAATTGAAAGGAAGCCGAGTGTGGTGATGTGGGAAGAGGACTTGGGGAGAGTGATATAAGATTTTGTTTTCAAAGTTTCATTCTTCTGCAACATGGGAAATAAATTGGGGGGAAGAGAAGCAGAATCAGGGAACCTGGCTGGGGAATTTTAGCAGTAGGACAGGTAAGTGGTGATGTTACATTGGATTAAGGTAATGAAGTTGGGGATGCAGAGTCGAGTGAAAGAATTAAAGATGTACTTAGGAGGAAACAATGACATTGACTTGATGATGGATTATACACGGGTGTAAAGGAGTAGGGGAAACTGAAGATGACTTCTAGATTTAGCTTGAGCAGCTGGTTGGAAGGTGGTGCCAATCATTGATATAGAGATAGGGGAGAGAATCAGGCTTGAGAAAGGAGGTAATGTGTTTGGTTTAGGACTTGTTAATACGAGTTAGCTTTAAGATATTCAAGTGGGGATAGTAGAAGTCAGTTGGATATACATTTCTCAAACTCAGAAAAGTCTAAGCCTATTCACTATCTTATCCCTAGTGCCTGGCACATTTTGAGCATCAAATAAATATTTGTAGAATGAATGAATGAATGAATGAACTGGAGAAGTAAACTTGAGGGTCTTTGGCTATGATTGATGACTGATATCCTATTGGATAAAATTCCTAAGAGCAGAGGATGGAATGAGAAGATAAGATGACATTAAAAATCCCCTTAGAAAATCCTCCATTTAATGACTTTGAAGGAGGGGAAGGACACAGAAAAGTAAAGAAATAGTAAGAAAACTGGTTAAGAGGTTACCATGCAAATCAGCAGAGAGAGGTTAACCATGTCAAAAGTGCTGGTAAGTCATGTAAAGTGACAACTGAAAATTTTGGGGGGGGGGTTTAGATACTGAAAGCCTTTGATGACCTTAACAGGAACTATTTGGTAACATGTGTGGGAGGTAAGGGGAGCAGTTTAGTAAAGATGATATCTAAATGGTGGTGTGGGGGTAAAAGGCAGTTATTATTATTATTATTATTATTTTTTAATTGACAGTCATTGGGAAGGATGGATTAAGAGTGTGTGTGTGTGTGTGTGTGTGAGAGAGAGAGAGAGAAAGAGAGAGAGAAATTTGAAGAACAAGCAAGAGAAGAAATAATCTATTTAAATTTCCTGTGAAAGTCAGAGGAGATGAAATTCAATGCTATCATAAGTTCTAAACGAATATTTTTAAGGATAATAAATAAAAGCTGTAGTTAGGTGGTAAGAAGTTCTTTTCTATACTATTCTGTATTTTCTAATGTCTTCATAATATGTATGTCACTTTTCTTATCAGAAAGTAGGTATAAAAATGAAAGACATCCTCATTTTACTGTCATTTTAGCCAATTTCTGAACTGCTAAATGAATGGAAATCTAGAGAAAAAGGAATATATAGCAAATAAAATATTGGGTAGATTAAAAGTGTAGGTGAAACTAAACTAAACATAAGTTTAGAGTTTTGAAATTCATTTGAGATTTTATATACCATTTCCCAGGACCACTGTCTCCAGGAACCCACTTTCAGCCTGGAAATTTTACTAGTTCAGGAACAAGAAGCTATTCTCCCAGATTGGGTTACTATGGCCACTTCTGGGAGGAAAGGTGACATGTTCTGTTCTTGTCAGCACATTTAGAAAAAAAAGGTACGTTATTGTTTTCAAAATATTTTTGAGGATAACAGTCAAATGGAGCAGATTTCTTAGCATCATCAAGTTATAGCACGTTTGTGATATAGTAATATTAGGGTCATAGATCCAAACATAATCTTCTTTTAGTAGGGACTTAGAGATCATCTGGTTCAGCAAATGTATTTTCAGACCAAGAAATTGAGGCTTAGAGAGAGTGATTTAATTAATATTGTATCTTCTTTCCCTCATCCCCATGCTGGTGAGGGGGTACAATTTGTTAAACAGAGAACATAAATATTTCACAATAAAATATAAAATGTTGTGGGACTTGCTACTATCAGCTCTCATATTCAGAGCAAAGCTGAATGCCCTCTCGACTCATGTTTTTGGTCTGGAGGAATTCCCAATTAATGGCATAGCCTTGCAGCAACATTTCCCAGAAGGTTGTAACAAATGTTACTAGGTCTTCCATTAATGTTGCATAATATAGTCCTCCTTTGAGGTTCACACCTCATCTTAGCATATGAAGAGTTGTCATAAGCCCTGAAGTGAATTATATTTTAAAACTTTTTAAGAGCCCGGCACATTTATTATACATTTTAAAGAGTTGTGTTGTTTAAATAATAGTACAGGAAAAAACTTTAGAGATTTATTTAGGGTAGTAGGAGTAGGGATAGTCAGACATGCAATTGTATGGAGAAACCATCACCAGTGCTCATTGAACTTTGCCTACCTCCCTCCACAAGGTGCTGATTCCACCAACATTTTCCAGAGTGCATGCACTGGACCACAGCAAAGGGCCTTAAGGAATTGTGGAAAGCATGTTAAGCAACTGTAGGAACCAGCAGAGCTTCAGTCACAGTTACAGTAGTCGCCTATCAAGATGACACAAGGCTTCAGCTAATGAAAATCATCTCTTACAACAATGGAAAATTCCAATCATTAGAGTTTTATGGATGGTAAAAGCATTGATTCTAAAAGGTCCCTATTAAAACTGTAGTTATTCAAAATGGAAAGGGCAGTATATTAGAAGGACAGGGTTGATGTACAAATGTGCAAAATGATATTGCTAAATTCCAACATTACTTTAGCAATTATTTAATAAAAGTGTTGGAGTAAAAAATAGGCCATCCAAAGAGTTACATGAGTGTTTACCTCATTTAAGTGAAGAATACTGTAGAACCTGCATTTTAAATTGACTTAAAATTTCACATACCATAAAATACATTCTCTTAAAGCATACAATTCAGTGGCATAACATTAACAAGGTTATGCCACCATTACCAAAACCTGATTCCAGATATTTTCATCTAGAAAGAAACCCCATACACACTAGCAATCACTTACACTTTCTCTGTATCCCCCGAGTCTGACAACCACTAATCTTTTTGTCTGTATGGATTTGCCTGTTCCGGACATTTCATATAAATGAAATCATACCATATATGGCCTTTTGTGCCTGGCTTCTTCCACTTAGCATAATGTTTTCAAGGTTCATCTATGCTATAGCATGTATCAATACTTATTCCTTTTAATGGCTGAATAATATTTCATTCTATGTGTATCCTACATTTATGGGTTGCTTCCACTTGTTGACAGTTACGAATAATGCTGCTGTGAACATCTCTGTACAAGTGTTTGTGTAGACATATGTTTTCAGTTCTCTTGGGTATATATCTAAGAGTGGAATTGCTAGGTCGTATGGTAATTCTATGCTTAAATTTTTGACAAACTTCCAAACTGCTTTCTAAAGTGGTTGCACCCTTTTACCTTCTTAATAGTAAAGTAAGAAGGTTCCAATTTCTACGTATCCTGGACAACACTTGATTATTTCTGTCTTTTTTATTTGAGCCAACCTACTGGGTGGGAAATGTTATCTCATTGTGCATTGTGGCATTTCCCTAATGACTAATGATGTTGAGCATCTTTTCTGTGCTTATTGTCTATTTGCCTATTTTCTTCCTTTTTTTTTTTTGGAGATGGGGTCTTTCTCTGTCGCCCAGGCTAGAGTTCAGTGGCACAATCTTGGCTCACTGCAACCTCCACCTCCCAGGTTCAAGGAATTCTCCTGCCTCAACCTCCCGAGTAGCTGAGACTACAGGCACCTGCCTCCACACCTGGCTAATTTTTATATTTTCAGTAGAGATGGGGTTTCACTATGTTGGCCAGGCTTGTCTCAAACTCCTGACCTCCCACCTTGGCCTCCCAAAGTGCTGGGATTACAGGCATAAGCCAACATGCCTGGCTTATTTGCCTATTTTCTTCCACGAAATGTTGATGTGGTTTGTCTCTGTCCCCACCCAAGTCTTATCTTGAATTGTAGCTCCCATAATTACTATGTGTTGTGGGAGAGATGCAGTAGGAGACAATTGAATCATGGGGGGTGGTTCCCCCATACTGTTCTTGTGGTAGTGAACCCCTATTGCCTGACTCTCATTCTCATTCTCTCATCTACTGCCATGTAAGACATGTCTTGCTTCCTCTTTGCCTTCCACTGTGATTGTGAGGCCTCCTCAAGCCATGTGGAACTGTGAGTCAATTAAACCTCTTTCCTTTATAAATTACCCAGTCTTGAGTATGTCTTTATTAGCAGTGTGAGAACAGACTAATACAAATGTCTATTTAGGTTCTTTGCCCATTTTGAAGTTGGGTTATTTGTTTTTTAATGTTGAATTGTATGATTTCTCCATATGTTATGGATACTAGTATCTTATCACAGATAATCTGCAAATATTTTCTCCCATTCTGTGTATTTTTCCATTTTCATGATCCTGTCCTTTGAACCATAAATGCATTCACTTTTGTATCAATTACTTAGAACTAAAAATTTAGAGGCAGTGGCTAATAGTGAATGAAAATTTAACGGATCTAAATAAAATAAATGCTCAAGAACATACTGTTTTGTAAAACTTTTCAATTTCTTTAAATTAAACTTAGAATTATTTGCTAAATATTTTATCGTTAAAACATTGAAATGAAGGATTTGTCTTTCAAATGGAGCTCTTTATTTCATTGTAAAGAAAGAACAAGATGTCTTTGCCTTCATTCTTTCCTGACAAAACTGGCTCTTTATTGTACTCTTTGCTTAATCAGCATAAGAGACACTCTAGAGCAAGCTCATTCATGTTGAGGCACAAAGATATGTACTGACGAGTGAAAAGCATCATCTTGTAATTTTCAGTGTCCTGAAACTCATAGGTGGCTTTCTTAACTCTTCTTTCTAAACCATGTCTCAAGGATAATGCAAAAAATAAAATAAACAAAATAAACAATATCTTAACAAAACAAANTTTCATTGTAAAGAAAGAACAAGATGTCTTTGCCTTCATTCTTTCCTGACAAAACTGGCTCTTTATTGTACTCTTTGCTTAATCAGCATAAGAGACACTCTAGAGCAAGCTCATTCATGTTGAGGCACAAAGATATGTACTGACGAGTGAAAAAGCATCATCTTGTAATTTTCAGTGTCCTGAAACTCATAGGTGGCTTTCTTAACTCTTCTTTCTAAACCATGTCTCAAGGATAATGCAAAAAATAAAAATAAACAAAAATAAACAATATCTTAACAAAAACAACAAAGAGTATCAGGTATTACTTTCAGTTTGGTGATCAGCATTCTCCTGATTATCTAGTGGAACATCTTTGTAACGATTGTAATGATAATGGTAAAAACACTTGCTATTTTTTATGGGATATATCCTATATATTAATTCAGCTAATGCTGTGAAATAAATATTTTAGGTATCTCTATACTCAGATGAGAAAACTAATTTTTGAAAGGTTAACTAACTTGCCTTAGATTGCACAGGTAGTTAGTGGTCAAACTATGACATCACTTTCAGAGGCATTTAAAAGAGAGAAATTTAATCCTATACCAAACAGGCTGAAAGGTGATATTCTACTACAGGCTTCCACTGATTATTTTATTTCTAAGGCAGGCTTCTTAACTTAAAAGTCTATCCACCTGTGACTATTTCCTCTGTTCAGGGTTGGGATGATGATGTGGATGGTAATAATGAGGATACCAATGACAACAATAGCTTCTTCGAGTACTTCCCTTTGTTACCACAAATGTCTGCAGCAATACTCTAAGGTTATATTATATCCAGTTTACAAATGAGGAAGCTGAGGGGTACACTGGGCTGCAGCTTGTCTAGGGTTATGTGGTGGCAGAACTGAGAATAAACCCAGTTTTATTTGACTTTGAAACACTGGGCACCATTACATGTAGACAGAATTTTTTTACTGATTTGTCACCATCATTTAGTTATCAATGACTTTCATAGATTTTAAACCCTGGGATTTAAACATTTCATATAAGAATAGAGATGATAAATACATTTAGCTTAATATAATTAATTGTACAGTGAAAATTCTCACATGTACAGAAGAGAAAAACCAAGAGTAAAACAAGTTACAATTATCAAATTTGGTCCCTGCCAAATTATCAATTTGGTGCCTGCCAATTTATCCCTTTGGCACCCACAGTAACCTTGATTTCCATTTGGGAACCATGTAGATATGAGAAGGTGATATCATGGATGGCTCCAGGGGTTATAAATCAGGTTTGATCTAATTCAATTAGGAAAGTCCATTTTCTCAGATGTAGTAACGTGTTCCCAGGTGGCCTGAGTTGGTCCAACTGGAATGAATTTAGGACTTTTCCCAGGTACGCTAGGAAACAGATGCTCTTCTCCAATGTGTAAGGGCCTATCCTCGAACTACTGCAGCCATTTTTGTTTACATGAGGGTGTCATTCTGTGGACTGATAGGTAGAATGAAGAACTGAGAGCATTACAGAGAATCACATCTAGTCTTGATGTGATAACAAATGATGTTGCCTGAAGCCTGATCAACCTCTGAGCCTTTAAGTCATGTGAATCATTCCCTTCACCTGTTTAGTCATTTTGCGATGGTTTCCTAACTTTTACAACATACCTATACTGATGCCATCTTCTCTGATTCCACTTGCTGTCTCCACTATTCACATTTTCTCTTGTTTATATGACATCTTGTCTTACCAGTCAACTTTTCATATGTCATCTGTTTTTTTACCTTCAAGATTACAAGCTATATTTGTTGCATTAGAAAGAACAGGTGATACTTCCCAAATTATATTTCATATCAGGAAAGTATGCTTCTTACTTAAGACTTTTGAGGGGTAAGCAAATAGAATAAGAAGTGCTTTTGGCCAGGTGCAGTGGCTCATACCAATAATTCCAGCTCTTTGGAAGGGTGAGGCGGGTAGATAACAAGGTCAGTTCAAGACCAGCCTAGCCAACATGGTGAAACCCTGTCTCTACTAAAAATACAAAAATTAGCCAGGTGTGGTGCTGTGCACCTGTAGTTCCAGCTACTGGGGAGGCTGAGGGAGTAGAATTACTTGAACCCCGGAGGCTGAGGTTGCAGTGAGCCAAGATTGAGCCACTGCACTCCAGCCCTGGTGACAGTGCAAGACTCCGTCTCAAAAAAAAAAAAAAAAAAAGTGCTTTTGTCTGCATAATTTTTCTTAAGTAACAATAAAGCATCTAGCTGAGTAGCAAAGGAATTAAAAGCCTATCAATTGTGTTTGGTGTTATTAAGAAACTATGACGTTGTCATTCAGTTTGCTATTCTGTGTAAAGCAAACTGATGTACACCAAAATTGAGCTATCTAGTGTGAAGAAAATGTGTGTGTGAATGTGGGTGTTAGCACTTTCACACTGGCAAACAAAATCAATATTGTGAAATAGCTAGATGATATCCAAGAAATAATAAAGTGGATCTTAACATATTCAAAAAATTCAACTCATCAGTCTATGTGCTTCTTGATCAAAGGTGTTAACAATTTTTATTAGGAAGGATTCTTTATACTGACAAGAATGTGAAGACTCCTCACCCCCACATTATAGTAATATGGTTGAGTGGCTATTGAAGATAAGATACTCTTGAATGGTGTTAGACTGTACGCAAATCTAATAGAAAGGTTAGATAGAAAATTTATAACAAACCTAAAATTGAGAATATATGCAATTGAAGAGTACATATGTAGGTGGATACTAGTTGATTAGAATTTGGGAAGAGTAGCTATTGAACTCAAATATTCTGGATGAAGAAGCTGAGACATAGCTTTCCAATAATCAATTTTGAATGGATTTATGGAAAAAATAACATTTCTGTCAATTTGAAATTAATAGCTTTATTAGGCTGTTTTTGCATTGCTATAAAGGAAAACCTAAGACTGGGTAATTTATAAAGAAAAGAGACTTAATTGGTTAATGGTTATAAAGAAAAGTGACTTAATTGGCTCACTGTACAAGCCTGGCACTAATATCTGCTGAGCTCTGGTAATGGCCTCAGGAAGCTCACAATCATGGTGAAGGGTGAAGTGGGACCAGACATGTCACATGGCAAGAATGGGAGCAAGAGAACAAGGGGTTATGAAGTCCCAGACTAAAACAACCAGACCTCATGTGAACTAACTGAGCAATAACTCACTTATCACTTAATCACCAAGGGGAAGGTACTAAACCATTCATGAGGAATCTGCCCCCATGATCTAACTTCCTCCCACCAGGCTTCACCTCTAACATTGGGAATCGCATTTCAACATGAGATTTGGAGGAGACAAACATACAAGCCTTATCAATGGCAAAGAATAACTTAGTGGTTTTGAGGGAGAAGTGGGTTACAGATGCTTGGCATGTCTTTGAAAAATATTGAGTGGTGGGCATAAGATGATGAATAGACTGGGGTATGCAGAGGAATGTCTGAGATGAGTGTAGGGTGACATGAAACATCCAGAGGAAAAGAAAATAATACTATAAACTTCTTGACACCATCTACCTTTTCGTTTTCATGGCTGAGTCAGCATCGTTAACTTCAACTCCCAACTTGCTTTTGGCTTCTACAAGGAACTTCCTTCCTGTGCACCTTGATCCACCCCGTGGAAAACTTCCATCATTTCTGTCTGAATGCTCTGCCTCTGAACCACCTGTATTCAAGGCCAGTGATCTTATCTCTTAACTATTTCTGCACTCCATCCATTACATTACATTCCCTGCCATTGCCTTTTCTTTGTCTCTCATCCTTAGTATTTTAGTAGCTTCCTGACTGGCCCCACTTGCTTCCAGTTTATTTCTACTCTGTTTCACTATCTTCACTGTGGCCAAGGTGAATTCTCAAATCCAGAAACTGCCCACATATTTTATTGTGTTTCAGGTTAGATGCTGCTCCAGGACAAAGACAAATCTCTGAAGGAAGAATTTTAAGATGTTAAAATTTTTAGATGGCCAGATCTTACCATCTTGCCCAATTTTTTTTTTTCAGTCTGCTCCCTGCCATTCTCTACCATCCATGCAATGTTCTAGGCTCATGGAAAAGAGTTAGATGTTTCTTGAATATGGTATGTATGGATACATCTCTGAAGTGTTCCTTAATCTCTTGAAAGGAAAAGTCTTGCTCTGTCACCCAGGCTGGAGTGCAGTGGTGTGATCTCGACTCACTGAAACCTCTGCCTCCCAGGTTCAAGCAATTCTCCTGCCTCAGCCTCATGAGTAGCTGGGATTACAGGTGCCTGCCACCATGCCCAGCTAATTTTTGTATTTTTAGTAGAGATGGGGTATCACCATGTTGGCCAGACTGGTCTCAAACTCCTGACCTCAAGTTATCCACCCATCTCAGCCTCCCATAGAACTGGGATTACAGGCGTGAACCACCATGCCCAGCTTGTGTTGTTTATTTTGCTTGAAATGCAACTCTGTGCCCCAGTACCCCTTTTTACCTCAATCAAATGAAGCCACCCCAATTGACTTCCAGAATACCTCTTCCTCCACGGTAGACAATTTCTCCTTCCTCTGCATTTCGAAAAACACTTTGTAAATACCTCTCTTTAGCACTTGTCAATGGAAGTTTCAGAATTTGTTTTAACATTTCTAATCCCATATTGGGTTGTAAACCTCTATGTATCCCTTACTCCAGCCAGGCCTAATACATGATATCTTTCAATACCCGTTTGTTGAAGGACTATATCATTGACACCAAGAGGCAAATCTTTCTGAGCCTTTGTAGATGAGTGTACTGACTCAGAAACCTTTTGGTCCCTGACCTCTGGCTAATGTGCTGTAGCTAAGATAATAACTTCCTCTTGACTTTCTTCCACATATATCTGTGCATACACCAATACAAAGAACACATGCTGAATGGCTAACAAATAGTCATTTAGAAGATTCCTTAATCTCTTGAAAGGAAAAGCTGTTTCATAAGGACCTATACACTCTTGTGTATGCTGTCATCTCCTAGTTAATATTAGCAAGTAAAGAACTTGACTCTAGCTGTGATAAGATGGGGAAATAAAAAGGAGGTTGCATATCCCCTGCGCTTTTTGCATGTTGAAGAGTGGAGGAAAAGAAAACGGTTTAGTGGCATCGTAAGACGTTCTTTTGGAGCTAACCCCAGGCAGATTTATGGCTGTGTAGAGATGTGATTTATAATTCAGTTTACAGGCTATAAAACATACTAGTTTAAACCAGGAGATCTGCAGTGAGAATGCTTCAGTTTAGATCCATTCTCTGCCCTTTAATGACTAACTGTATGACCTTGAACAAGTCACTCAACTTCTGTACATCTCAATTTCACAACATGGGTTTGTGAAGAATTGTTGGAGGATTCAATGAGACAACCTATATAAAGCACTTAGAATAGCATCAAGGACTTATAAAGGGCTCAACTATATGTTAGTTATTATTATTATTTGTTCACATTAATGAGCTATTACCAGTGGTATTCTATATGCAAAATATGAATGTCTGCTTTTTATTTGTCCAAAACTGCTTGCTCATTCACTAATGTTAATTTTTGATGACTCCAACCAGTGGCTGCTAATATACATTAAATTGTAATTGTGAGTAATTAAAAATCTAACTTCAGACATCTACCCAGTGCACAAAGTAAATCTATTAATTTAAAGCTGTCAAACTGCCTTGACCCAATTATTGGCTATAATTATCAGAATCAGAACATATTCTTAGAAAAGGTATGGGATAGCAAGTTCCCTTACACATATACCTAAACTCTGAACCTCCCAACCATTATGCATTTTGACTTCTAATGATCTCTAATAATAGAAAAAATAGCTGTTTTTGCTATGCTAATTAGCATGGAATCATTACACCACAAACAATTACTCACAATATAGTGACCTTACAATATTAGGAAAATGATAACATTTTTGTTTTTTTAAAGACTGTGGGTTAATTAGAGTCAATAGACTTGGTGAAGCTTGAAAGGATTTCCAAAGTATTGCAATATAGAGAAGGCAAATATTGATTAAAACAAAGAACACAGCCTCATGAAATTTTGTAGTGATTAGTTTGAATGCTTTATATTTGAACAATTGAATAAATATCATAGAAGTTAATAGGTAGTCAATACATTCTATGCAATATAGCCCAATTTATTATGCACCTAACAAAGAAATGTCTATCTACATAAGTGCAAAGTATCCTCAATTAATACTCTTTCTTACTGTCCATTTACAATTTATACAATGTGCAATATAGTACTAATTGCATTAATAATTGATTAATCATGAATCACTCTCAAACAAAGCAGTGTTAAAACTCTTCTTGAACAGTTGGAAAAGCCCACATGTACAACTCCCAATACTGTCACTATGAAGTCGGGGGATGAATCTATTGTAGATGCATTTACTGAAGTTCGTAAAATTTAGGTAATTTGCGTTATGTCAAACAGAATTTATTAGTGGTCAGATATAACAAGGTCTTTGTGCAACTATGGCATTACAGAGTCATCCAGGCAATTCAAATGCAATTCACTTTTATGCCAAGAGATATTGAGCTTTGAGAACTTCAATATGGATGACCTAGAATTTGGTAAAAGAATGCTGTGCAGATCATAGTCTGGGTTAACAAGCTCTTTGGAGTGGCTTTTAGTGTTCACTTTCAAGTTGCTTGTTTGAGTATTTCTAGTATTGGGCCAAGGAAAAAGAAATAAAAGCACATTTATCTCATGCAAAGGTTTATATGACCAACTCTAAATTAACTACACAAATTGGGGAGAGGCAAAAGCACAGAGCTAATTAAAATTCCTAGATGATCCCTAGGTCTCATATGTGTTTCAGCTTATTCTCCTTCCAAATCTTTTGCAGAGATACAAAAATAAAACAAAAGGGATTGACTTCTGTATCACCACGACCTTTCTCCCTACATACTGATGAAGATAATGAGCAGTGAAACAGAAAGTGTAGGCAGAAGAAGGAAAAGAAGGACTCAAGATGATCTGCTGGCATGTTAGACTTAGCATAATCATAAATTGACTGCAATTGAATAATCTCTTTCCAAATTAAATGAGGATTAATTGTCCACCTTTTATTTTGGAGAAAACTAAACACCCCCGCCCCATAATATGCAATCCCTACCCTTCCAAAATTGCCTGCTTATCTTGCACTAAATTATTCCATTAGCAATGAGGTTTTCATTGCCTTTGGGCAAGAAGGCAGAGATGATTAGAGGATCCAGTCTGGTACAATACAGCTATGACTTTGCCTCTTGAGTACACAGTAGGAAAGAGTACTGCAATGGACTGTTTTCTCTAAACTGGTTTATACTCAGATGACACCAAGTCATATAAACAGGAAAAGAAATGTACTAGACATGTATGGGAAATGTACTAGACATTCCCCATCAAAAGTAAATGTGAAATCTGCATTCATTGTAAATCAGAGACAGGGACTCTGTAATAAAGAGAAGGACAGAAAATAAAGAGGATTTTGTTGATGAGTCTTGTTTTTTGTTCACATTCCTTTCAACTCATTTATGAGGGCTGCATTTTTGTAACGGGCTTTTGTAATGTGCCTGTTGTGAAATGGTATGTGTGGGTGTGTGTTTGTGTGTGGTTGGTGTTGTATGTGCATGCTTTTTGTTGTTGGTATATGTTATGAACTCTATATTCGCATTCCCCCCAAGATACCTGTGTTGAAACTCTAACCCCCATGAATGGTATTAGGTGGTGGGGCCTTTGGGAGGTAATTAGGTTTAGACAAAGTCATGAGGGTAGGTCCATCACGATGACATTAGTGTCCTTAAAAGGAGAGAAGGAGACTAGAGCTCTCACTCTCTGTCTGCAAAACAGGAAGAGGTTCCTCACCAGACGCTGGATCTGCTGGCACCTTCACTTTGGATTTATCAGCCTTCAGAACTACATTTTTATTGTTTAAGCCACCCAGTCTGTGGTATCTTCCTATAGCTTCCAGGACTAAGTGTGTGTGTGTGTGTGTGTGTGTGTGTGTGTGAACAGCAGTTGGTGGGGTGTTAGTGTATGTATGGTGGTTGGTGATATGTGTGGTTGTTGTTGGTGAATATGTGTGGGTGAATGGTGGCTGGTTGTGTGTGTGGTAGCTGATGGTGTGTATACTTGGTGGTGTGTATGTGTGTATGTATGGTTGATAGGGAGTGTGGGTTTAACTTCTGCCAGGTAGGCCACTGAATTAATATCTGACCATTTGAACAAATGAATCTTTAGCATCCTTAGTTTATGGGGAAGCACAGATCTATGCTGAGATACTGGCTATTTGCTTTACAGTCTTTATTGCTGGCCAGTGTTTGTTCTAGTGAGATTTTATAGCAGTCCTTGATGAAGTTCTGAGCCTTCTGTAAAAGCAGCTGCCCTTGAACTGAGCCTTCTTTAAAAGAAGCTGCCTTTTCAATTAGGGGAGATCCTCCTAGTTGAAAATCTTTTCAACCTTCTTTAGGAGGAGAAAGTGAATGATGAGACTGGAGTGAGAATGAGAAAAAATGAGAGGGAGAGGAAAAGAGGATCAAGGAGAGACAGAGAACAAGAGAGACATCCTTTCTATGGAAATCTGTGCAACGCTGACAACCCTAGCATTATCTTGGCTTTTTCCAAATGATGTTCTTCTTTACCATCAGAGTTGGCTGGGTTCCCAAGGCTAACAGAATGTCTCTAGCGGTGCCTCTCCGATTATTTGCAACTAGTATAATTTGGCTGAGGACTAATGTCCTGGGTGGTATCACAAACCAGCAAAAGACAGCCATTCCACCAACTGTATCTGGGACAAAATTAACCTTTTCAACCCTTTCACTAAAAAGACTTGATTCATACTAAGCCCTAATATCCCCTTTTGGACACATCATAGCCTCCCTTCCTTAGCTCACATAATTTTTAAAAGAATCAAATGGTTGGGGTCCCATACGGTTAAACTTATGAATGGGTCATCTTGAAGAAAAGAATTAGGGGATCTTCTAATATTAAAACTCCTTGTAGAAGCACATTTTTTTTCGTAGGGCTGTCATAATAAAATACCACAAACTGGGTAGCTTACGACGACAGAAATTTACTTTCTCACAGTTCTGGAGGCTAAAAGTCTAAGATCAAGGTGTCAGCAGGTTTGGTTTCTTCTGAGACCTCTCTCTTTGGCTGGCAGATGACCACCTTCTCACTGCGTCCTCACATGGTCTTTTCTTGTATTCATGCATCCCTGGAGTCCCTTTGTGTGTCCACATGTCCTCTTCTTAGGACACCAGTCAGCCTGGATTAGGCTCCACTCTAATGGTTTATCTTAATAACTTCTTTTAAGGTTCTATCTCCAAATATAGTCACATTGTGAGATATTTGGGGGTTAGGGCTTCAACATATGAATTTGGAGAAGGGACACAATTCAGCTTATAGTGAGGCAACACTTCACAGTCTGGGTTCTGCAGAGGCAGGCAGCTAGGGCATCTGCAACCCATTCTCCTCATTCAGACCAATAGACAAGTATGTATTATAAACAAGGAATGAACAACTCTAACATCACATAGGCGGTGACTTAATTAACGGTTTACACCTATCCCTAGACAAGAATCCCAAAAGAAACTTGTGATTAATGCAGATTATAAAGGCTTGCTGGAGAGAGTGTGGAATTACTCATCTCCTGCAACAGAATCAACTTATTTCATCAGTGCAGGCATATTCCATTCTGGGGATGGCATTGTCCTTAAATAGTTAGTAATTGGTACTTCAGTGCATTCCAGCATTTGTTATCAAGCATAGATCCTATTCTGTAAGACAAAGCATCTGTGGAGAGAAGTGGTGGTTTATGCTCTCCATCTGTGTGTTGCCACAGTCTTAGAAGTCAATAACTGCTTAGCCTTCCAGATAGAAGCTCCCACGTTGGTGATGAGAATAACTTCACAAACTGTTTTTTTCTGGTAAAGATGAGTTTACCTCTTTTGGACAACAACAATACAAAAAAAAGCGTACTAGAAATTGAATATCCTAAGGAAGTGCTTGAAGCTCTTCACTTTTTAAAAAAGTTTATGTTCTTTTCGTTGGGTGGGATGAAAACCAACAAAATAAATCTGGTAACTTAAGAATTTGATACCGAATTATACAACTCCATAGCAAGAAAAAAACCCAATAAAAAAACAAGCAAAGTACTTGAATAGAGATTTTTCCAAAGAAGACATACAAATGGTCAATGAAAAGGTGCTCAACATCACCAATCAGCAGAGAAATGCATATGAAAACAGAAATGAGATGTCAAATTACACCTGTTAGGGGGGCTATTATCAAAAGGACAAGAGATAAGTGCTGGCAAATGTCTGGGGGAAAGGGAACATTTGAACATTGTTGTTGGGAATGTAAATTTGTACAGTCATTATAGAAAACTATATTGAGGTTCCTCAAAAAAAATTAAAACCAGAAGTACCATATAGCCCAGCAATTCCACTGCTGGGTATATAACCAAGGGACATGAAATCAGTGTCTCTAAGAGATATCTGCACCCCCATGTTCACTGCAGCCTGATTCACAATAGCCACAATAAGAAAACAATCCAAGTGTCAACAGATGAATGTATTTAAAAATGTAGTGCACGCACACACGAATATTATTTGGCCATAAAAAAAGAAGAAAGTCTACCATTTTTGACAACATGAATGAACCTGGAAGACATTGTTAAGTGAAACAACTCAGTCACAGAAACACAGATACAGGATGATGTCACTTATATGTGAAATCTGAAAACATCAAACTCATAGAAACAGAATAGAACAGTCATGACCAGGGGCTAGGGATGGAGGAAATAAGGAGATGTTGATCAAATGGCCTAACTTTTCAGTTATAAGATGAACAAATTCTGGAATCTAAGGTACAGCATGAGTGGTGATGAATGTGTTAATTAACTAGATTGTGGCAATTATTAC
The DNA here is from genome assembly GCF_001698545.2 of Rhinopithecus bieti. Lineage (NCBI taxonomy): Eukaryota > Metazoa > Chordata > Mammalia > Primates > Cercopithecidae > Rhinopithecus > Rhinopithecus bieti. The sequence goes on along the minus strand of NW_016804554.1, from coordinate 1,449,165 downwards.
ACAATGTATACCTATATCAAATCATCACCTTGTATAATTTGAATATATACAATCTTTCGTTGTCAATTAAGTATTTTTTCAAAGAACTTGACTCAATTTTCTCATTTCACATGTCTGTATTTCACTTGGTTACTGGCTGAATCAAAATGGTGTTGTAAGTGCTGCAGCATTTTTGCAATCCAACGAGTAGAGCATCAACATATGGTATTATATTTGGAATCCTAGGAAGTAGGGTCTTCTGGAAAATTTCTAGGCATCAAAGGGCTGTGAGTAGATTCTTGACTTAAGCTTTCTGAGTCAGTTTTTCCACTTAAGAATTTGGATTTAGGTCTCAGAGGCTCTAGACTTCATCTCTGTGAAGTGTGAGGGGATAGAAAAATAGGGTTGGGGTGAGAGTTGTCATATGTAGGCCATGTGTACCCCAAGACGGAGAAAGCTCATCTGCAGAGAAGGATACGAATAAAGCAGACAAATCAAGAGATGTAGAAAAGGAGACTCTTCACTCCTAAGGTAATGATAAGTTAACCACAGCCCCTAATTCCCAATTCCTTGCTTCAATCTCTGGTGCAGTCCAGGTATATTTTCTGCTCTTGGGTTACATGAAATATCCATATATCTTTCTAGTAAATACCGCTATTCTCTTAAGATACATTGAAAGTTTCTGTTTATTGCAATCAAAATACATCCCAGACAAAATCAAGCAATCAATTAATCATGGGAATCATTCAATTCTCAATAGTCATCCCAGATCTTTTCTTTTCTTCATTTCTAGATTGTCTTCATAGTCAATTGTAGATTTTCCCACCAGTTTACATTCTTCCCAAGTTTTGAAGAAGCAAATGCGATCATTTTTATTTCCCGGTTTGTATTACTTCTGATCAGATTTTCTATAGTTTGAAAGTTTTGCTTCTGAAATATAGAAGCCAAATATGCTAAATTTAACAATACAGTACTGGTCCATACTTAGCCTTCAATAAATAGCAGGAAATTGATTCATTTTTACTTCTTTTGCCAAGTCTTTCATGTGGCTCAAACTTTGTATTGTTGGGTAATACATTTCTGGTTTCTAGATGGGTATTGACCTGGTCTGTGCTTCTAAATACCTGTTAGAATTGGTGCAATAAATCTATCAACCACCTGAATTCAGATACCATCAGTATATTTCAAATTTCTTATCTCTTTTTTTTACTCATCTTCTATGGAGAAGTGCAACACAGTCTAGTGCGGAAAAACTTAGGGCTAGATGAAGATTCATTTTAATGGGGAAGATGTGGGTTGTGCTGTTTAATTAAAGATATAGTTTAGATCTCTATTGCTCCTCTAAATTAAATGCCCTACAGTCACTTGGTATTAAAGTCAATTGGATAATCAGGGTCAGGCCTAAAGTAGACTGGCTGTCGCTGTGAGGTGTAAAGCCCATGGGGTTAACACTTCCTTTGGAAGAAAGCACCCTCCTGTTACTACGATTTGATAGCTCTGCCATCAGCTCTAGAAGCTGCAGCCAGGTGATTAGTGGTACCTTAGGGTAGCCCCTGCATAGCTGTTACATGTAATTTAGGCAAGAATATGGCCTCCTTAATTCAGAGCTTTCCTAATGCCTTTACATGTTCTTTTTATTAAAAAAAAGACATAATACTAGTTTATACAATTATAAGTGACTTATGTATAACAATGTGAATATACTTAACACTATTGAACTGTACACTTAAAATGCTTCAGATGGTAAATTTTATGCTATGTGCATTTTACCATAATTCTTTTAAAAAGAAAAAAAAAATGGCTTGTGATCTTTTTCTTACCTGTGGTTTTCCTGAAGCCACAGGCAAATGCCTATGTAGGCTAAAATGGTTCATTTGGTTTTAAATTTATATTAAAGGTTTTCTTAAATTAACTACATTCTACCATTCACCTTAATGTTGAAGATTCTCAAACATCTAGTAAATATCCCTGCCTTCCTCCTGTTCGATTTCTCTCTATGAACATTTATCAAGCATTGGTGTATCTGAGACTAGACAGAGGAATGAGAAGGAGGCTTTGCAGACTGGTTGGGATAACTGACAAGCAAATACTGGACAACAATTCTGAGAAAGATGTCTGCACATGGTGTTTAGGAAATCCAGAAAAGGATATCTAGCCTATTCTGGAGTTGGGGTAGAGAGCAGACATGCAGGGCTCACCAGACATGACGTCTGAAGGAAGAGTGTGTAAGGAGTAGCTAGATGAAGAAAGGAGAGCAGGGCATTGCAGACAGAAAGAACAACATCAAAAAAAAATGCAAAGCATCTGGAGAGGGGGCATAAAATATTGCAAATAATTTCGTATCTTTGGTAAGTAGTATTTGTATGAGAAGGAATTGGGCAGAGGATAGGAAAGTGGGGGAAGTGGCAAGAAATGAGGCCTGACAAATAGTCGGGGTCCGATCCTTGAATGCCATGTTCAAAAGATTGAACTATGTCCTAAACCGTCCCCAAAATGTTTGAAGAAGAACCTTAGAAACAATGTAAACAAGAAATTCCATTAGATTGTGGTTTAGAAATATCACTTTGACAGTGCTGTTGAAATGAATTAAAATGAAAAAACTGGGTGACTTTCCAGTAATTCAGGAGAGAAGTGACAAAAGTCTGAACCAGAGCTGTGGGGCTGGAGGAGAGGAGAGGGAGTTGAGCAATACAGGGCTGATTAGATATGAGAGGAGTGAGGAGGGAGAAGGAAGGGTCAAGAAGAAGTAACATTTTAAATGCTACACTGAAGATTTGTTCATTTCACTCTATGTAAATTCCCTTCACCCAAATAACTGTAGTTAATAATAACTATGCTCAGTGTTGAGGGTTGAAGTGAACTGATGCCTACAAGCTACTTTGAAATATGATGGATTGATAGAAGGCTAGATGGATTGATATGTGATAAAGCAGACACATCACAAATGATAGTTGTAGAAACTAGGTGGTGGGTTTATGGGTATCCACTGTACAATTCTTTCCATTTTTCTACAAGACTGATACTTTTCAGAATAAAATGTGAGGTAAAACGTTGCTCCTATTCTTCTTTATGCAGTGTAAAGGAGTTATAATATGCCTTATTATGCAAAACAGTTATAATTTGAATAACATGAAACCTCATCACATGCACTGCTTCAATAAAATATAGCATTTCGATACTGTGGTCATATTTATAAACTAGTGGATATTTTACTTCAATCTGTTGGATTTGTGCGCCATATTATTTTTTCTTCTCCAAATTAGCTAGTATATATGTAGGTAAATGACCAGAAAAACCGTATATTGCTGTAAACATCAACAAATAAAATATATGCAGTATTGCTTACTCCAGAGTATGTTTTTTCACTTAGAAACTGGTGTAGTTGACTTTGGGTACTATGTATGGGAAATGGGGAGAGGGTACTAATTATGTCTGAGAAACAGATAAATAAAGAATTCCTGATTTTTTTGTGTGTGTGAGCAGGGCAATGATTGTGTCCTTAAGCAAAGTAGACAATCCAAGAAAAAAAAAAGAGTAGATAGGGAATGGGCGGGGGGAGGCAGAGAGGATTATTTTAGGTTTTACATGCTGAGCCTGAAGTGTTGCAGACAGTTGGACATATGGTTTTGGAACTCAAGAGAAGGTTCTGTGCTGGAGATGGGGAGTCATTAAAATATACCAGTGAGTCATTGGAATATATCCAGATGGTGATGTAGATGAGACCCTGGGAGAGGGGGGCAGAGTGTAAGAAAAGACGACACAGTTAGGACTCTGAGGAACATTTCAAGAAAACAGAGAAGTGGAACCTCACTTTGCTCACTTTGAGGCTAGGAAGATATGTCCAGGTAGGTAGGGAGAGAGGAAGATAGATAGATAGAGAGACAGAGAGAGAGAGAAAGAGAGAGAGAGAGAGAGAGAGAGAGAGAGAGAGAGAGAGAGAGATCATGGATCTGAGAGGAAAGAGCCAATCAGAAGGAGGAAGTAGAGGAGTGATAGTGATTCATGGGGTGAGGTGCTCCCCAGAGTTCAAGTGAGGTTAAGGCTAAGTAGTTACTACTGGCTTTGGTGGTTGTAAGTAATCAGAAATCATGGTGAGAACAGTTTTGGTGAAGAGGTGAATTATAGTGTAATGAGAAGTTTACAAGCAAATAGGACGTTAAGATGTGGATACAGCAACTCTAGATTATTCTTTAAAGAAGTATGGCTACGAGAGGTTAAGCAGCATTTTTGTTATGGTCAGAAGAACTCAAGTATGTCTGAGGGACAAGCTCCTTGGAAATAGATTAAGCAAACAGAGGAGAAGGGGTAATAACTGGAATGGTTGTGAAGGAAAGGGACTCTGAGGCCAGGTGGAGGGTCTGGGCTTGGATGGGTATAGAGAGACTTTCCTGCTCCTTCCACTGAGATGTGAGAAAGAAGGTGAGGATGGGTGTGACTAAGTTCCTTTTCTGAGTAGGGAGAGAGGATGGGCAGGAAGGTGAAGAAGCTCAGTTACCTGCATCTCATTTGTCCTGTGAGGTACATTATGAGGTCATCAGGCAAAAGTAATAGGGACAGGGATGGGGTAAGGGACATATGAAGAGAATAATAGAGGATACATGGAATTACAAGCAGGAGGAGAATAGAACATGGAAGGAAATGCTGGCCATCAGAAGGCACAAGTTGGGTAGTGTTTTCCGAGAGCTCTCAGTAACCTAAATATAGAAGGTGTCTACCTAGCCATTTCCATTCAGAGAAGCTTGTGAGCTCTCAGCTACCTTCTGCTCTGGGTTGAAGCCTCATTATAGGCAGAATGTACCTGGGACTGATACCTTTTATTTTGCAAAGAAATTTTCCACCTGTACAAATTACAAGAAATAAACAACAACAATGACAACAACAAATGTGTTTAAACATGTTATTCCTGGAAATCCAATTTGAAATACTGCCTATTTTAATGTTTTGATATTAGCATCATAGTCAGATTGACCCCCACAACAGTATGACCACCAAAGCTGGGCATGACCTAGTATGTATACTACATTTTATAACTTTTCTCCTTGGGCAGGTTGTGTATTCTGCTTCTAGAAGGCTGACTGTTCCCAAGATAGAAGTTGCCAAGTCTAACCCTACCCCCTAGCTCCTATGTACTCAAGTGAGAGGAAAGATGTCACAGCTTTAAATCAAGATCACAATATTGACCTCTTTGTTTCCCACTGTCCAACTGTCATCTCAGTGTTCTGCTTTCAGGATTGGAAAAATCGCCTCCAGTCCTGATCTCTACTATTTCAAATGTTGTTCAAGTTAGGAATCAACCTACGGTCAGCCTCTGGTATGGGTATTTCTGTGTGATGCTCCCTTTTGATACTGTGTTTCTCATTCTGAATTGATCTCAACCTCAATTTCAGCAGCAAGCCTCTTTCTACAATCCCTAGCTTGTAGAGATCCTACAGGTAAGCAATTTCTGGAAAGACATTGCATCTTTCCAGAGTCATTGCACTCAAGTGACAGAACTCCTGGGAATTTAAACCAGACCTCACTCGGTTTCCCACAGAATAAGATAAGCAAATGTTTTCAGAAACAGTTTGTGAAATATTGAGTCAATTCAGAATCAAATTCCCATATTATTTCTAACATTTCATCTCAACTTTGAAAATGATATTCTTTATTTAATCCAATTCTTTAGATTCAACCAAGTCATTCAGACTGAATGGCTTCACTTCTCTGTCCCCTGTTTACGTAATGATGCTCCCCAGGGTCTTAGTCAACACATATTTATTGAGGACCAACTTGAGCTTGTCATTGGTGATAAAGAGGTGAATAAATTATAGTAACTGTCATCAAACACACTCGTAGTTTGGCAAGAGACAAGATAACAGTTAATATATAGCAGCAATTTTCAAAATATAGCAAACACACTAATCAACTGGAAGGCTAGATTGTTTAGCCCATCCTTAGATGTGGGGGAGTTGAGGAGGTGCGGGAGAATGGTGGTGAGTTGATGCAAAAGATGTGAGAACTACACTTTGAGAAACACTGAAAGAGGATACGTAAGGGTTGCAATAAAGCTATTGACTCCGAGTGCTCTGGGAGCCACAGAGGAGCTGACTGTCTCCATCAAGGTAGGTGGTAGAGGTGGAGGAGGCTGAGGAGAAGTTTTATGGAATAACTTCACTATCTCCCCTCACATGGCCTGTGAGGATGAAGTGCCCCCTTTTGGCCCTTTGTCTCTAAAACCTCTTCTAAAGTATGTTCTATTTGATCTGTATTGTACACCCTTCTGTCTTATGTGTTTTTATGTTTTCTTTTTACTAAACAATTATACTGTCGGCAACTTTGTGGGATTTGTCTCTCTCTTCCTATTTCTAGACATGTTGTAATCAAGTAGCAGTTTCCTTCAAGACTGAGTTTCCCATACTAAGCTCCTTATTTCTGTATTTCAGTTGCTCCATATGTTTTTTGCCTTTAGCAAACAAGTTCTTTTTCTTAACTCCAAACTGAAAATTCCATTCTTACTTTTCCAGTCATTGAATGCATTGTTTGCTTCAGTCAGTTTGAAAGAAAGAGATGGGATTGTGGAAGTGGACTGCAAAGGAAGTGTCCAACTAAGAACAAAACATTTTCTTTCTAGAAATCTATTAGCTTTCATAGGCATGAGTTTGTAGTTTTTACTCTTGGAAATTTTGCTGAGAGAAGACTACACAAGCAGACCTGTTAGAGCAGTTGATGATAAATGTGTATGAAAGGTTATCAATAGACAACTTAGCACCTTAACATTTATGTCTTTGAATTTGCACTTTGATGTGGAGAAAGTGTAAAATGTATAACATGCAAATCTTTATGTAGTCTCTTACATAAGTCATCACTGCGAAATGAGAAACGATGTCAATCTGTGATTTTTTTTTCTTTTCCTTTATCCAATGTATTATTTCCCTCAAATTGAAATGTTGATATATAGGAACAAGACTTGTGTCATGTTGTCAGGGAAGAGAGATGTAAAAAATTTGTCATGCATTTTCAAAAGAAGATGCCATGAGCTGAATTGTGTCCCCAACAAAATTCATACGTTCAAGCCCTTACCCCTATTGTGACTGCATTTGGTGATCTTTCGGGAAGTATAATAATTGATGTTAAATGAGATCATAAGGGTATGTACCTAATTTAATAAGATTGGTGGCCTTATAAGAAGATCTTTCTCTCCATGAGCACACACAGAAAAAAAGCCAAGTGAGCACTCTGAGAGAAGGCTGCTGACTGCAAACCAGAAAGGGAGCCCTCACCAGAACCCGACGATGCGAACACCCAGATCTTGGACTCTTAGCCTCCAGAACCATAAGAAAATAAATTTCTGTTGCTTAAGTTATCCAGACTAATGGTATTTTGTTATGGCAGCCCAAAGAGACTAATATAAGGTATGCTTATTGGCATCTGTGGATTTAGTCTCTAGTTCTGATTCTGCCACCTTTAGCTCTTGTGCTCTAAAAGTTTCAGGAGACCTCACTTGCCTTTCTGCAGATGAGAGGGTCAGACTGGCTGACTCTTAAGATCTTTTCAAATGTTTGAAATCTTTGATTCTAGTTATACCAAATAAAGTTCTTTGTTGAAGATCATACAATACCAAGCCTGAAGCAACCTTCAAGGCCTCTTTGCCTAACTCTCTCATTTAGTGGAAGAGGAAACTAAGGCCTCAATAGATTAAAAGATGTGACTTTCCCAGTGTCACACAGATACTCCTGGCAATGCCTAGAAGTGTAGTCTTGTTTGTTCCTCTGCGTATTACACTGTTCAGTGGGTTGTCAGCAGTTAAATAAGAATAATATTTTCCATAGTGGACCTATTTCACTGGGGAAATGTTAATGAGCTGGAAAATACTGAGCTTTTCAGAATAAAGATATTTTTTGTTATTGTGTTTGATTTATGATAAAAATATTCTGTAAATGTTTTCTTTTGAAGTTACCTATTATTACACCTAAGTATTTTTCTGTAAATATCTATTAATAGTAGTGCCAATATGTACACATAGTAATTTTATTATAAATTCTGTATTTGAGAGTGACACATGCATGTGGTAATCAAAT
>NW_016804554.1:1397474-1440924 GCF_001698545.2 Rhinopithecus bieti | reverse complement strand
ACGAAAATTTCTTACCCACTCTTCTCCATTCCCAATTATATTTTCCAAAGACAACATCTTTTAGCTGTTACTTTAAAATTGTTTTTGAAGATTACCTTGATACATTTAGATAATGTACTTATTCCTGTACTCCTCCATAAATCAATAGATTATACCAATAGACTTCCTATTAAGAAAGTCAAGACTTTTAACTCATTTACATTACTCTTACATCTTTGTCTTCCATGCCTAAGTTAGACATGTATATTTAGTTTTTCTAAATCTTTGTAACTTTAAATAATATAAAATTCTATTTTTTGTTGTTGTTATTGCTTGTTTGTTTGTTTTTTGAGATGGAGTATCACTCTGTCACCCAGGCTGGAGTGCAGTGGCGCGATTTTGTCTCACTGCAACCTCCGCCTCCCAGGTTCAAGCGATTCTCCTGTCTCAGCCTCCCAAGTAGCTGGGACTACAGGTGCATGCCACCATGCCCAGTTAATTTTTGTATTTTTGGTAGAGATGGGGTTTCACCATATTAGTCAGGCCGAGCTCGAACTCCTGACCTCAGGTGATCTACCCACCTCGGTCTCCCAAAGTGCTGGGATTACAGGCATGAGCCACTGCACCTGGCCAAAACTCCATTGTTTTGACAGAATTTCTTGATTTCTTTCTTTGTAAAATGAGTATGTCTGTGTAAAAGTAGGACCCCTACTCTTTTTTCATTTTTCCTTTCCTGCTTCTACATCCTCCTATCAGCTACACTTTTGCTTTTACATTGTCAAGGTTAGCATTTACATTCCTTTCTGTAACCACGTATGTGTTTCCTATGCTTGTTCAGACCTTGACTTTAAATTTTAAAAACCAATTAAACAATGCTTAACATTTTCTCTGTAAAGAATGTTTTGGGACCCCAGATATTCTGTGCAAATAGATGTTTTGTAAAAACGGAAATTGGAAATTTGCCAGCTAGGCAATTTTGGATTAAAAATTGCATTTATTTGAATTACGATAGGAGATAAATGTCACTATTCTGCACTTTCTTTTTTAAAATGACAGCATAATTAAATTGCCAGAAAGTATCATGAATATTTTTAATTTTTTAAAAAAGCATGTTAATTTTATTAAATCAGAATTTCTGGTTTAGTTCAAAAGATCTGATTTGACATTGCATTAAATTTTCTTTAGGAGTCTTGATACTGACTCTTTAACTCTTTTACTCACTGAATTTGGTAAAATTCTACTTTTAATATGTTTCTGCTGTGTGATGCTTAAAATTATTCCATGTAATTAATCAGAACCTTATCGTAAATCACACTAGAGTCACACCAAAAATATTTTGTTATTGTTAAAAGCATTAAGTATGGTAGTTGGTTTGTGATGAAGGGAAAATCTTAATCCTAGTATTCTCCCTTGTACTGAATTCTGCTATATCCAGTGAAGCTTGTAGGAGGTTTCTGTGGGTTTTTGGTCAAGTGTGTCAATATTTTAAAATTGTGATAACACCCCTAATACATTGTATTTTTTTGTGGTCATATTTTTCAGTATGGTTGCTAGGAAGTGTTTGTATAGCAGTGACTAAAAGTCTCTATGCATTTTTGATGAAAATATATTCTTGACCTTCCTTGCCTATTTAGCATTTTATATCTTGCAGACATAAATCTCGGAGCTAAGCTTGGCTCACACAGCTCTGTATATTTTCACTTTCCCAAGGGTAGCTATATCATGTCTGAGGTAAGAAGATCAATACAAAATAGGATTCTCTAAGTAAGGGCTAAACCAGCACCAAATATAGCCCTGACAAAGCATTTAGTGGCTTCCTGTTTGTGATATTCATCAATGCTACAATGCTGACTAATACCAGGATTTGAGCTCTGCAGAGAACTACATGGGAGCAAAATATCTGAGATAGTCTTCATACTTGTCATGGTGTCTGGAGCTTTTTATTTTTACAATGGATTGCAGTGGAATTCCCCTTTAAGACTCTTAACTCCCGATTGAATCACATTTCTCATTATGACAAAATTTATTATGAACTAGTATCACTATAGTTTCATGGTCTCTCCTAGATTATGAACTCCTGAAGAGCACTGATTATGTTTATTTTCTTGATATCTTTAAGAGTGTACTGCAGGATGTTTCTTATAAGTGAGATATTTGGCAAATGCTTATTTTCTGTCTGATAATGTGCTAAACTCTTTATATGCATCATTATTATTATTTTTTAAATTCTCAGAATAACTCCATGAGGTTTAGTCCTGTTTCACAGATGAGTAACTTAAGGAAAAGAGAGCTTAGGTCACTTGACCAAAGGCACACAGCTACTTAAATGATGCAGCTAGGATTGGTCTGTGTGCCTGAATTCTTCCAGATTGTCATGTAGTTGGACTCATACAGTATGTAGCCTTTTAAGATAGTTTCCTCCAGTTAGCAATATGCATTTAAGTTTTTGCCATGTGTTTTCATGGCTTGATGACTTATTTCTGTCTAGTGTTAAATAATATTTCATTGCCTCGACATACTACAGTTCATTTTATTCACTTACCTGCTAAAGGACATCTTGGATGCATCCAAGTCTCAATAATTATGAACAAAGGTGTTATAAACACCCAGGTGCAAGATTTGTGTGGACATACATTTTACTCATTTTCTGGGTAAATACCAAGAGGTGAGATTGCTGGATCATATGGTGGGACTTATATTTAGTTCTATAACAAGCCACAAAACTGTTCTATTTTTGCATTGCTATCAACAATGAATGAGAGTTCCTGTTGCTCCACATCCTTGTCAGCATTTGGTGTTGTCAGTGTTTTAGATTTTGGCCATTCTTAGATGTGTGTAGTGGTATCTTGTTTTAATTTGTGATTCCCTAATGGCATGATGTTGAACATCTTTTCATATGTTTATTAGTCATTTGTATATCTTCTGTGGTATCTATTCAGGTCTTTGCCTATTTTTTAACCAGGTTGTTCATTTTTTTATTTCTGAATTTTAAGAGATTTTTGTATATTTTGAATAAGATTCCTTTATCAGATGTGTCTTTTGCAAATATGTTCTCCAAGTCTGAGACTTATCTTCTTATTCTCTTGACATTGTATTTTGCAGAGAAGAACTTTTAAAATTTAATGAAACACAACTTAGCAATTATTTCTTCATGAATCATGCCTTTGGTGTTATATCTAAAATGCTATTGCCATATCCAAGGTCATCTAGATTTTGTCCTATGTTATCTTCCAGGAGCTTTATAGTTTTGTGTTTTACAGTTAGGTCTATTACTAATTTTGAGTTAATTTCTTTGAAGGGTATACAGTCTATGTCTAGATTCATTTTTTCATATATGGATGTCCAGTTTTCAACCACTTGTTGAAAAGACTATCTTTGCTCCATTGTATTGTCTTTGCTCCTTTGTCAAAGGTTCTTTGACTATATTTATTCAGGACTATTTCTGGACTTTCTATTCTGTTCCATTAATCCATGTGTTTTATTCTTTCACCAATACCACACTGTCTTGATTACTGCAGCTTTATAGTAAGCCTGGAAGTCGGGTAGTCTCAGACTTCCAACACTGTTCTCCTCCTTCAATATTACGTTGGCTACTCTGGGTCTTTTGCCTCTTGAGACAAACTTTACAATCAATTTATTGATATCCACAATATAACTTTCAGGGATTTTGATTAGAATTGCATTGAATCTGTATATCAATTTGAGAAGAACTGACACTTTGACAATATTGAATCTTCCTATTTATAAACATGGGCTATCTCTACTTATTTATTTGATTTCTTTCATCAGAGTTTTGTAGTTTTTCTCACATAGACCTTGTACATATTCTGTTAAGTTTAGACCTAAATATTTAAATTTGGGAGGAGTTAATGTCAATGATAATGTTTTATAAATTTCAAATTTCACTTGTTCCTTGTTAGTGTATGTAGAAAAGTGATTGACTTTTATATGTTAATCTTGTGTTCTGCAAACTTGCTATACTTGCTTTTTAGTTTCAGAAGGTTTTTTGTTGTTCTTTTGAATTTTTTCTATAGATGATGAAGTCATCTGTGAATAAAGACAGTTTTATTTCTTTCTTCTTAATCTGTATACCTTTTATTTCCTTTACTTCTCTCATTGCTTCAGCTAGAACCTCAAGTATTATTTTGAAAATAAGGTGAAAGGGACATCCTTGCCTTGTTCTGATCCTACCAGGAAAGCTTAGAGTCTCTCACCATTAACTGATGTTAGCTGTAGGTTTTGGTTTTTTTTTTTTTTTTTTTTTTTTTTGGTAATGTTCTTTACTAAGTTGAGGAAATTCCCCTGTATTTTAGTTTGCTGAGAGGTTTTGTCATGATTGGGTATTAGATTTACCAAATATTTTTCTGCACCTATTGATATGATCATGTGATTTTTCTTCTTTAGCCTGTTGATATGATATATTACATTAATTGATTATTGAATGTTGCCTTGCGTGCCTGGGTTAAATCTCACTTGATCATGATGTATAATTATTTTCATACATTGTTGAATTCAATTTGCTAATATTTTGCTGAGGATTTTTGCATCTATGTTCATGTGAGATGTTTGTCTGTAGTTTTCTTTTCTTGTAATGTCTTTGTCTGGTTTCAGTATTAGGGGAATGTCTGCCTTATGGGATGAATTAGAAAGTACTCTCTTTGCTTCTATTTTCTGGAAAAGGTGGTAGAGAACTGGTATACTTTCTCCCATAAATGTTTGGTAGAATTTACTGGTGAAGTCTTACGAGGCTGATGCTTTCTGTTTTGGGAGGTTCTTAATAATTATTAATTTAATTTCTTTAAAAATATAGGTCTATTCAAATTGTCGATTTCTTCTTGTGTGAGTGTTGACATATTGTGTGTTTTAGAAACTGGTTCGTTTCATCTAGGTTGTCAAATTTGTGGGCATAGAGTTGTTCTTACTATTCCTTAATTGTCCTATTAATGTCCTTTGCGGTCTTCAGTGATATATCCTCTTTCATTTCTGATACTAGCAATTTGTGTCTTCTCTCTTTTTTTCTTAGTTAGCCTAGCTAGAGATTATTAATTTTATTAATCTTTAAAAAACCAGCTTTGGGTTTTGTTGATTTTATTATTAATGTATTTTTTTACATTCCATCAATTTCTGCTCTAATTTTTATTATTTCTTTTTTTTGCTTACTTCAGATTTTGTTTGTTCTTCTTTTTTTTAGTTTCATAAGGTGGAAACTTAGGTTACTGATATTTGGATCTTTCTTATTTTCTAATACATACATTAGATGCTATATATTTCCTTCTTAGCACTTCTTTCACTGTATCACACCAATCTTGATAAGTTATATTCTCATTTAGTTCAAAATAGTTTAAAATTTCCTTTTTGATCCATGTGTTCTTTAGAAGTATGTTGTTTCTTAGTATTTTGAGATTTTTCCATTTACTTTCCGTTACTGATTTCTAATTTAATTCCATGATGATCTGAGACCATGCATTATGTAATTTCTATTCTTTTACATTAATTAAATTAAACATTAAATTCATTTCCTTTTAATTGTGTTTTATGGTCTAGAATGTGGTCTATCTTGGTGAACATTCCATTTGAGCTTGAGAAGAATGTTGTATTCTTCACTTGTTGGATGAAGTAGTCTATAGAGGTAGATTATATCTAGTAAATTATATCTAGTAAATTAGTACAGAATTCCAGTTTGATGTTTTTTTTTCTCTCAGCGTTCCAAATATTTCACTCTGCTCTCTTTTTGCTTGGATGGTGTGTGACGAGAAGTCTGATGTAACTCTCATCTTTGCTATTCTATATGTAAGCTGGGTTTGTTTTTTTTTTTTCCTCATCTCTGGTTTCTTTCAAGATTTGGTCTTTATTTTTATCTTTTTTAAAACTTCAATATAATATGCTGCAATAGACTAAATGTGTCCCTCCAGAATTCATATTCTGAAACCCTAATCTCAATATATTAGGTATTTGGATGTGGGAACTTTGGGGGTAATTTGATCATAAGGTTTTAATGCTCGTGAATAATATTGGTGTCCTCATAAGAAGAGGTCAAGGAACTAGCTAGCAGCTAGCTTTCTTCCGCTATGTGAGGATATAATGAGAAGATGGCAATTTGCAGAAGGCCTTCACTGGAATCTGGCTGTGCTGTCACCCTTATCTCACTTTCAGCAACCAGAACTATAAAAAATAAATGTTTGTTCTTTAAACAATCCAGTTGTGGCATTTTATTATAGCAAGTTAAACTAAGATATATGCCTAAGTGTAGTTTTGTTTTTGTTTTTTGCATTTGTCCTACTTAGTATTCTCTTTGCTTCCTGAATCTATGCTTTGGTGTCTTATATTAGTTTGGTGACATTCTGAGTCATTATTGCTTCAAATATTGCTTCTGCTCCTTTTTCTTTTTCTTCTTCTTCTGGTATTCCAGTTATGGGTATATTATACCTTTTGTAGTTTTTCCACCATTCTTAGATATTCCATTTTGAGTTTTCAGTCTTTTATTGTTCTTTGTTTTTCAGTTTTGGAAGTTTCTATTGACATTTTCTTAAGCTCAGAGATTCTTTCCTCAGCCTTGTATAGTCTACTAATGAGCTCATCAAAGACATCCTTTTTATTATTATTATTATTATAGTGTTTTCCATCACTAAACTTTCCTTTTTATTGTTTCTTAGAATTTCCATCTCTCTGCTTCCATTATCCATCTGTTCTTGCATGTTGTCTGTTTTTTCCATTAATATGCCCTTAGCATATTAATCATACTTTTCTTAAATTACTGATCTGATAATTGCAAAATTTCTGCCATATCTGACTCAAATGCTTATTCAGTCTCCTCAAAGAGTTTTTTTTGCCTTTTCGTGTATCTTGTAATTTTTTGTTGAAAGGTGGACATAATGTAATGAGAAAAAAGAACTGTGGTAAATAGGCCTTCAATAATATGGTGCTAAGGTATGGAGGTAGGAGAAGCATTCTATATCCTGTGATTAGTTTCAGTCTTTCGATGAACCTGTGTCCCTAAATTTTACCTGTACTTGTCAGTTATTTTTCCTCCATTAAGTGGGACAGGATGGCTAAAGGGGGCTAGGTTCAGGTATTTTCCTTCCTATAGATAAGTTAGGCTCTGCTAAGACTCTTTCAGGCAAGGCTCTGGTAAAATAGTTTCATCTGAGGGAGGCCTCATTAAGAACAGAATGCTCCTGTATGTTTTAAGAGGGTTCCTTTCCCCTCCCCCAGCCAGAAGCAAGGGATTTTCCTCTAATACCTACTGTGAGAACCTCTCAGGCTCCTGGAGGTAAAACATCACAAAAATGTGGAGGCTCCCCCTATGGTGTAGTCCGCCTCTCGCCCTGGTGATGTTTTGATTTTTAACTCTCGATCCGGTTTGTTTGTTCTGCACTGAGCCTCTGTAAACTGTCAATTACCCAGTTTGGCCATAGAGGTTCCTGCTCCAGTAATCAAATTTTCTATACTTATACTCGATTGTCTGTCTTTCCAATTTTGGGGCAGAGGTTTGCCCTGTGACCTCAATTCTCTGAGGGATCTAAGAAGATTTGTTTATTTTTCAGTATGTTCAGCTTTTTACTTGTTATGATGGAGTTGTGACTTCTAATCTCTTTGCTTGCTGGGGAAACAGAAGTCTGTCTAAACTCTTGATAACCATTATGCCTCGTGTCTTCCCACTGGTTATTTATTGAATTGAATTCTCTGCTGTGTGGTGTCTTAGTCTGGGTTCTTCAAGAAGGAAAGTCTGAGTTAATGCCTTATGTGCTATTATTTTAGTAGGAAGTTCAATTTCAGCAAGCAAGAGGGAAGAAAAAAGGGAATGAGATAAGGAAAGGAGAGCCAATATTGTGTGTTATGAAGCTGGCCACTTCCTGGTATTGAGTTCAATTAAGGAAGCCTTTGAAAAGATCATATAAACAATTTTCTTTTTTCAGAATAGTCTGTGGGGTGGAGGCAGGACTAAGACTATCTGATGTCTCAGTCTTCCATTCATCAAAATTTTGGTTTCCCTGGAAGCAGGGCATGAATAAGGGGTTGGTGCAGGTGCAGATAGCTTATTAAAATGGTGATCCAGGAAGCAGGAGTAAGGGAGTTGGGAGGAAGAGTGCAGGAGAAAAATACAATATGAGTGCATTATTGAGGTTCCTACAGTAAGCAACAGGGGCTTCATTCCAGTACAGAATTCTTCTAAGAATTGTACATTCATAGGATGGGAGGCTAGGACATTAATCCACTATCTCCCATCCCCCACTTATTGGGAGTTGCCTATGGGGGCTATAAGTCTCTTCCCTTTCTGGGAAGTGCTTAAATATGCATTCACATGCTTACATGGACATCTGGGATTTTGGAGAAGTCTCCTAGCTTGAAAAGTAGGGATACTGAGATATCAGCATGAGTCTGTGCTTGTGTGCAACTGCCCACAACAGAGGTGGGCCAGAGAGATGTAACATAGATTATCTGATGCCTTGGGGAACAGGGAAGTGGTGGGGTGGATTGCCAGAGCAGTATTTCTTTTGTGGGATGGTGTGAGATTGTGTCTCCAGAATGGTGCTGACTTGCTGATTTCAGAGGACTCATATTGTTTGTATAGTCAAGGGGCCTGTTAAAATATTTGTCTGGGACTTCACATACCCTAGGGAAACCCTGCCTGTGTGAGGTAGGTTGGAGTCATTCAAAGTTCACTGCAGTAGCTGCAGCTAGAACAACAGAAAAGTAAGACTGAGAGGACATATAGTGGCATATAGGAGGTAACTGATAAAGGAGGTAACTGATATCCTTGGCTAAGTGCTTCTTCAGGAAAGTTTTTACAGAGGATTTTAGAGTCTTTGTTTTTCTATATGAATAGAATAACGTTTGCAAAAATTTTATGAGTGAGTACACATGTAGAGAGGATTGCAAAATGTGGGTGCTGCAAATTCATTTTATTCTGATGTATATACTCCTCCTATTCAGAAGGGGGGTTCTGTTTCTTCAGTCCACCCTCTTGAACCTGGACCAGCAGATAACTAGCTTATGAGTATCTATATAAGAGAAGGTGCACCACTGGAGCTAACCTTGTGACTTCCTTTGACTAATAGAACAAGGCAGAAGTAACATTTTGCGAATTCTGGGACCTGAGCCTTAAGTGGTTGTTCAGCTTCTGCTTTTATTGTCTACACTGAGGCCAACACTGAAGGAGGTCATTCTAGCCTATCGTAGGTGAGAGGCCATTGGAGGAGAACTGGGGTTTCTGGGACCTGAGCCTTAAGTGGTTGTTCAGCTTCTGCCTTTATTATTTACACTGAGGCCAATATTGAGGGAGGTCATTCTAGCCTATTGTAGGTGAGAGGCCATGTGGAGGAGAACTGGGGTACCCCCACTGACGGCCAGCACCCACTCCCAGCATGTCAATAAAGCTATGGGGAATCCACCATTCTGGTAGTCCCTCTCTCTCAATGCAGTCACAGAAGAGAGTTGAGGCAAAACTAGAGGTCACTGCACAGCCAAGCCACAGAACCATGAGAAATACTAAATCGTTGTTTCAAGACACTATGTTTAGGTGGTTTGTTATACAGCAACAGATAACTAATCTAACATTAACAAAATCCTGATAGTCTTTGGAATCATTTTTATGCCTTAATGAGATAGATGACTAAATTAAATGATGTGTTAATAAGTTAGCAAATACTAATAAGGTTTCATGTTGAGTTTTGGAGAGTTCCTCTTCAGTATTTAGTGAATGAAGAAACCACAAACAAGGAGTTGCTGTTCTGTGCAAAAAAATGTAAGCTTATGAAAACTGCACTCAGTGAAATAAAATGGCAAATAGTGCCTTAAGTAGTTTGCGTAACTATTAATTAAAAAGAACATTTTATATGTATGAGCCCATGGCTTATGGGAAAAGAAGTGACTGTCATAATATCCTTGTGTAAATGGTACAAGTTTGTACTCTAATTCTAGATTATTTTGTGGATCATAGAAGTTACTAACACTTACTGAAAGGGTTTGAGGGAAGGGGGCTCTGTTTTCTAAGTAGGAACTGAGTTCAGCCTGTGGTGTGCTGAAGGGGTTCAGAAACTGTCAATGATAGGAAAGGCGAGGAGAAGCCTAAGACAATAGATTCCTTATCTTTATCCCTTTGCTGTGTCTGTAATGTCAAAAGAGCGAGAGATACCAAATTTCTTAATAATACTATAAAGGAAATCTCATAACCTGCCCTTTTAGCAGCAGAAATTTGAGTTTGATTATACAATGGAAAAAGAGATGTAGAACATTTTCATAGGATCCCTGAGTGAAAGAAATCTTTCCTGTATAGTGTTTGGTACAGTAAGGCTTGTTCTTTGACCAACTGATAAACTATATCTAGATTACACAAATTGGTAACGCATCTATCTAACTTTTCTTCAGCCTGCATTGTGTATGAACATTGTGTTTTACAACAATTGAGCTGCAACTGAAAAATCCAAGAGCCTTCACACAAAAATCTGTACTTTCAGCATCTCTTGAAATTTGGATGCTCTGGCCACGGGTCTAGAGTGGGGCACAGCAACCACTTTAGACAGATCCCACATTCTCCAGTCAGTAGACTCCACTTACTACCCTATCAGTCTGGCTGCTGTGGGCATGTGTCAATCGTTATAGAATTATTTCTTTTTCTTTTTTTTTTCTTTTTTGAGACGGAGTCTCGCTCTGTTGCCCAGGCTGGAGTGCAGTGGTGCGATCTCGGCTCACTGCAAGCTCCGCCTCCCAGGTTCACGCCATTCTCCTGCCTCAGCCTCCCCAGTAGCTGGGACTACAAGTGCCTGCCACCGCGCCCGGCTAATTTTTTGTATTTTTAGTAGATACGGGGTTTCACCATGGTCTCGATCTCCTGACCTTGTGATCCGCCCGCCTCGGCCTCCCAAAGTGCTGGGATTACAGGCGTGAGCCACCGCGCCCGGCTGAATTATTTCAAAGGGGTCAAGAATCCTGGTAATCTGGATTTGACTATTTAAACAACAATAAATAGCTTCATTTCTCATAGGTGGAAAATAATCAGAAAAAGTGATCTATTCATGAAATACCCATTTTAAAATCATTTCTCCTACTAAAAAACCTCAGTTCAGGCAGAATATTAATGTGTTTAGATAAAAGGTCTTGTGTGTGTTCACAGTTGATAAAGAGATGCACTCGGTCTGAGGAGAGGAAGAGAGAAGAGTTCAGTTATTGACAGTGAAAAAACACCCATGTTTTATTTTTGGTATCCTCTGGGAATAAATATTTCTGTTTAGTCTGAGCAGAGAACCAGAGACAGCCCTTTAAAAGAAGCAGCAAAGACAACTGACCTGAAACGACTTATTGAAAACACTTGTATATGTGTTCTCATCATTCAGCTCCTACTTATAAGTGAGGACGTGTGGTATTTGGTTTTCTGTTCCTGTGTTACTTCACTAAGGATAATGGCCTCCAGCTCCATCCATGTCCCTGCAAAGGACATGATCTCATTTGTTATGGCTGCATAGTATTCTACGGTATATATGTACCACATTTTCTTTACCCAGCCTATCATTGATCAGCATTTAGATTGGTTCCATGTCTTTGCTATTGTGAATAGTGATGCAATGAACATATGTGTGCATGTATCACATAGAAGGGAACGACATACACTGGGGCCTTTTGGAGGGTGGAAGGTGGGAGGAGGAAGAGGATCAGGAAAAATAACTAATGAAATGGATACTAGGCTTAACACCTGGATGATGAACTAATCTGTACAATAAACCCCCATGACATAAGTTTGCCTATGTAACAAACTTGCACTTGTACCCCTGAACTTGAAAGTAAAAAGAAAAGGAGGTTGTATACCTCAAAGACAACCTGTGTGAATGATGATTAAAAAGAGGGGTACTACTCTACTCTCTACCCTCTCTCACTATACCTTAGCTTAATAGAACATCCTACAACTTTAACAGAACCCTATTAAAGAAGGTAGGGAACTCCAAGAGAGCTAATATTAAGTATTTCACAATCTCAGTGAAATGGTGCTTTATGTTTGAAACCACTATAGACAATAGAGACTTTTAAAAAATATACCTAGAATTTTGGACTGAGATTTATGTCCGTTATGTTGTCAAAGAATCTACTTATTTTAGGGAGTTAAATATATTCCAATAAGTACAGTTAGTTTGTGTGTTAAAACTATTTTTTGTCCTCTAATACTATTAAGTTTATAAAATATGCCCTGTGATTCTGAACTTGATGATTACACTGAATATTAGAGTCATGATCCCAAGAGTTAATTGCCTTCACATGTGTTCTGTCATTTGCTGCCAACTCTGTGTCTTTCTTTTAAGAGCATCCTTATGTCCCTCCTCACCAGCCAGAAATGTTTTCAGTGCTGTGCACAGGTAATGACTCTTTAAATTACTGCCATTCAGTCATCTTCTGGACAGGTTTTCGTTAAGAGTCAGCAAACGAGCAGGACCTTCAAGGACTGCTCTTCAAACTTGTGGGTCTCCTACTTTGTATGGACATAGTTTCCACTGGGAAATGTTTCTTGTGGTTCCAGATTTCTATTTCAGGGCATTGAAATAGAGGCACATTGTTATTCTTTCTTAAAACTTAGTTGAGAGTTCCAATGGAAATTTTATTAATACAATAAACCACATTCATTCATTCATTTAGAAAATATATGTCAAATGGAAACTACATGCCCAGGATATTAAATAAAATCCTCTAGCTTTTCTCTGGGAGTGCACAGTTTCCTCCGTGAGAGACAAATAAATGCATGCTTATAAAAGAGTGTGAAAGTAGAAACTGTAACATAAGATAAAAACTGGAGGGAGTTGGGAAGTCAGACTATGAAGTGGGTCAGAAAGCATTCTGAGTGAAGTGACATCCAAAGTGTGTTTTGAAGTAAGGAGTAGGAATTATTCAAGAGAATAAAGAAAGTGACCTGAATGCCATGTTAGGAAATTTGGACTTTACCTAGAACTGGATATAGTTCCATGTAACACCATTAAAGAATTCTAAACAAGAACGAAGTTTGATATGAGTTCCCTTTTAGAATGAATACTTTGATGACACATGTGGAGGATGAATTAGGACCAGTGCAAAGGCAGGAGAAAGGACATCTAGTAAGAAGTAGTTAAAATAACTTAGATGATACAGCATGAGAGCCAGAACTAAAGCATTAGAAATAAGAACATCTACATATGTCTATCTATATATCTCTATGTCTATGTATACACATAAAAGAATAGACTCAAAAGATATTAAAAATGAAGAGGATTCGTGTTCTGAGAACTGATTGTATGTGTGGGGTGAGGAAAAGAAAGGAGTCAAGGATGATTTCAGTTTTTCTGCTTGGGTGGCTGATTGTACAACTGGATTATCTACAATATTGATGAATAAGGTGGAGGGGCAGATCGTAGGAGACTGATGACAAATGTATCTTTGGACTTTTTGACTTTGAAGGGCCAGTGGAACACTGAGAAATTCAATTATTTGGATATGTGGGTCTGTCAGATAGGGAAATAGCTGGGCTGGAAATAAACGTTTTAGAGTCTTCAGCACATGGAAAATAGCTAAAGCCTTGAGAATATATGAGATCATTCAGGGAGTGTTTATAAAAAGGAAGGAGAAGATTACCAATTACAAATTTATGGGGCACACTGACTTTTAAGGGATGATCATTTGAAGAGGAGTATGTAAACCTTTTTCTAAAAACAAGCAACTACAAAGGCAAGAAGAAAACTAAGAAATGATGTGATCTGAGAATACCAGTCTATAACAATCACAAAACCACTCTTCTTAAAAATTTTAATTTCTGTTTATTGACTGAAAAATAAGTTCTCTAATATCATCATGTGTTCCATTCAATTTTAAGTTTCAAAATGCACATATTTTATCATCGGCATATTTTTATTATCAATAAAATTATGGGCCAGGTGCAGTGGCTCACACCCATAATCCTAGCACTTTGAGGGACTGAGGCAGGGAGATTGCTTGAGCCCAAAAGTTTGAGACCAACCTGGGCAACATGACAAAACCTCATCTCTACAAAAAATATTTTAAAATTAGCCAGGAGTGGTGCTGTGCCACTGTAGTCCCAGCTACTTGGGAGGCTGAGGCGGGAGGATAACCTGAGTCTGGGGAGGTCAAGGCTGCACTGAACCATGATCATGCCACTGCACGCCAGCCTGGGCAGCAGAGTTAGAGTGTGACCCTGTTTCTAGTTAAATAAATAAATAAATAAGTAAAGTTATGTAACTACGTATGTCAAAAAAAGCATATTTCAGTGATTCACTAATGGGTACTGTCTACTTGTTTTTTAAACTATGGAAATAATTATATGGGAGAGTAAAGACATCCCCAAATTGATGTCCCCCTTTTTTGAATCTGGGAGGGCTTTCTGTGTGCTTTGACAAAGAGTATGGCAGAAGTGAAGCTGTCCTGGATATTGGTAACTTCCACTTTTTGTGTCTTGAAATAGTCTATAGGACCTCTGAGCTGTTATGTAAGAAGTCTACTACCCTGAGACTGCCATGCTGGAGAGGCTATTTGTAGGTAATTTGGCCAACAGTCCCCTTTCAGCCATCCTTATTAAGGGACTGGACATGTGAGTCAACCCATTTGGGATCTTTCATCTGACAACTTAACACCACCAAGGGATCTTTGCTAATCCCAAGTGGAAGGTGATACTTATAGAAATATTTTCTAGATTTGTTCTCTTGCAAATAAAAGCTATGAGTGCATCAGTAATTTCAATGCGAAGAACTGCCTGAATGCATCTATACTCAAAATGAAAATGCTCTGTGTGAACCAACAAACTAGATCTCACTTTGGTTGTCAGAGTTGACATGGAATAATTGCATCTTAATCCAAGGATAAAGATTATCTTTTATGCTTACTGTCATCCTATCCCCTCGTATAAGAAAGAGGAAGCCAGTCTGTGGCAGATGGAAAATACAAGGTGCCCATGACACAGAGGCATCACTAGATTTCTTAAACTGGGACCAGTGTGCTTAGAGATTCTTATGTTTAACAAGCCAATACTTACTCTTTTGTCTTTAACTTTTATTAATTAATTTATTAAGGATAAATGTCCAATTGGATATCATAAAACATAGTTTTAATTTAGACTGTACATTTTTATTTCTCAATTAACACCTGAAGAGACAAATACTGGAATTACCATTTTTAAAACTATCTTTCCATTTATACAATGGTGGCTTCATAAGGATGGAATTTGTCAATGATGTTCGACAACTGTAACAGTTCTGGTTCCTGTAATAAGAGCCTATATCTTCTGATGTCACATGCATATTCACATTGATGCTTCACATGGGAAGCAGGAGAACACTGCAAAAGTATTCTGCATGCATTGCTGCTTTTTTGCAAAGTGGTGAGAAACAAATTGGCACTAGGAATGTTTTGCCATGAATTTGGTGAATGGGAAAGAGAAGTAGAAATAGAAATGTGTGAAAAATATGTGAGGGAGTCAGTAAATAAAGGACTAAATAAATGCAATTTTAGAAGTGATAATCTTGGATACTTAGGCATGTTTTGAAGAAAATAAGGTGATATGACAAAAATGACAGGAGCTACTTGAGATAGGATGGTTGGGTCAAGCCCTCAGAGGATATGTAGCTGGGTAGGCAGGACCTGGGACTCAGCAATTTGCATAGATGCTTTTCAAATATTTTTATTCCCCTAGCAAGGTACCAACTTCTCCCTTTCCTAGGCACATGCATGGACATCTAGTTAACCAACTCTTGACTGGCTGCATTCCATGGTTAGATTAACGAGACACATTATAGGAGTAATGTAATTAATTGCACTGTTGGCTTACTCACTTTCTTTATTGATCATTTTTCAAAAAATAATGAATTTCTGAAAGATCGAATCAGGATAATGCAACAATTATTTTAGAAATGTAAAAAATAGGTTAATATTTAGCAAGCGTTTACTGGATGTTTAGCACTGGCCTGAACACTCTATGTGTATTAATTTAGTTTTTACAATAGTCCACAAGATTGGTGCTACCAATATGTTTATGTTAGAGAAGAAACCAGTTAGGCCAAGAGAAGAAAATAATTTACCTCTTGTCATGCAACTAGGAAGTAGAGGAACTGGGATACACATGTCATAGTCAGACTACTTTCCATCACACTATGGACACTCTCTTTATAGAATAGCCATTTCATGTAGTTGAGACTTTGGTGGGATCATATCAGTTGAGAAATTTTTTCTATATGATGTAATTTTTTGAGGATGGCACTTTTTTAAGGGCAACTGATAATCCTTAAGTTGACCTTGGGGATTCAAAAGAAAATACAGATGTGCTTTTTTTTTTTTTTCCCCAGAAAAGCTACACTGAGGAAAATGTGTTATATCCAAGCAATATTCTGTGTAAACAGCTAATAAATCAGAAAAAAAAATGTTAACAGTAATTTAGCAGTAAATGGGATATTTGACCAGCAGCTCCCAGATGAATTCCCAAACGACGTGAATAATTTATTTTAGGAAGATGAAATGATATGGGTTATGTAATGCTTGATGAGAAATTGCAGTCATAATTGGGGAAATTACTTCTACTTACCAGGGTCACCAGTGGAGGAAGGAGCTGGTCCCTGGATGTCATTTTCCACCTTGAGAATCTTGGCAGAAGCAGTAAGTGCCTGCTGCCCAGCTGTGATCCAACTAGAGTCGCTCAAGTTACCTTCATTTTCCAGAGACCTCAAAGGCCGTTTGAATATCTAGCACCCAAATGGCCCCTGTGCTATTTTCCAAGAGGTTTTGCTCCAATCACATCTCCTTATCTCAGAGCTGCAGTTACATTTCCTAGATTTGCACAGATCCAAGGCTCTCCTGGAACTAGGATAAGCTGTCAAGTTGTAGTGCAGCTCAGTTGCTTCTTGGAATTTATGTCCTAAGGGACAAACACTCCATAGAGCATTTTGAAAGCTGACAGCTTAGTGTTGGCAGCTGAATTTTAACATTAATGCTATTATCAAAACACCCTCAAACAGCTGAAACTGTAGGTATGTGACAGTTAAGCCTTCTGTGAGGCATGTTTATCTGGCAGGAAGAGTGCTATCAGTTCCTTTATTATGCTGTGCATTTTGGTTGCTTTTTTGTTAATTAATTAAAATTAATGCATTGTTAAGATACCTAAAATGATGAGGCAAATGAAGAGTCACTGTTAGAATTTTAACCTCAATACTATCTATGCTCAATTTAGAGATATGGCTTCCTTGCTTCAAGATATTTATCTGGAAAATTTGCCACTGAGTTTCTGAAAAAGGTAAAAAGCTATACAAGAATTCACACAATTGGTAGTCTCTATAAAATCTTATACTTAGTCCTTCCCCTGTGGACTTATATGGAGGTAATGAAAAACCATATTTCTTCCCAGGGTAGAAATGACATAATTGCTAATGTTGAAGTCTGAAAACATTTTATCAAAATAAGGAGCTGAAAGTGGAGATTAAAAAAAAAATACAACATGACCCTCTTAATTTTCATTCCATTAAATGCTGAAAAAAATCAATGTTTGACAAATGAGAAAGGACAGAGTTAGACCTATTTAGAGGAGGGCATGTTAGAGTTGAGGGTTTTTGTTTTGTTTTGTTTTGAGGAAAGAATGAATAGCACTCCAGTTTCTATGCTTGCTGCCTATGCCTATTTTCATTAGTAAAAATAAAAATGAAATTACATTACTCATGATTAAAAAAATATGACTCTGTGGTTTCTAGAAAATGGCTAAAACACAATCTTTCTGGTTTTTGAAAAAACACCCCTGTTAGCCTTAGCCTCTGAAGAACCTTCACCAAAAAATGCAGCAGAGAATCCTCTCTTATGCTTAAATACTAGATGAGCACAAATTAAAATGTGTCATTAAAGTAGTTAACCCAACCAAATCCCCCTGATTGGCACAAATTGAATGTGAAATTGTGAAAATTTTTGATGTTCTTTGATGTGTGGCTGGAACTGACTTTGATAGAACAGCTTCAAGATGAGTCATGGTCATATTTCCCATGTGTGTACTCAACACCAAACAGTCCCTTCATTAAACTTCCTCAAAACAATCCTCAGTGCAATAAAACGAAATATTCTTAGTTGGGCTTTTCTCATTAGTTTTCCATAGACACAGATTTTGAATTAATCAGTGCCCCAGTCTGTTCCATAAGCAAAGTTGTATGGTAACTTTGTAATAACATTAATAATAAATAACAGTAACAACAGTATCTAGCACTTAAAGAATGTATATGACATGCTAGGTACCATTCTAAGCCATTCATATATGTATATACATGCAGACACAAACATGCACATTATATATCCATATCTATATATATACACACGTGTGTATGTATAGTCTTTAACCCTTGAGTTGATAGATGCTATAGTTATTCCCATTTTGCAAAGAAGGAAATAGAGGATCAAAGAGATTAAATAATTTGTCTAAGGTCACAGAGTGATGAGAGAGTTATTTAAGTCAGGACTATCTCTCACTGTAGTGCCTGTGTTATTTGTTTTCTCATTATATTTCCCTTTGGTCGAGTCAACAGACCTTTTACATGTTGAAATATATTCATTTGAAGTTACCTGCACCACAAGAATTTCAAAATTCCACGTAAGTTCCTTCAAAAATGTGGTCAATATAGTGAAGAGAAATAACCACACTAGAAGTGATATTTTCAAAGCTTCCATACAAAATTGTCTGGAGGCAGCCTCAATAATGGAAAAATATTGATTGAGAGTTTAAAAGGTGATGAATTCAGGACCGATAGCAGCAAAATTTATATCCCTAAAGTTTCCCTCTCATATTTTCAAATTCCCCTTTCTCCATTTGAAAAGCTGATTTTTAGAAGTGATGACAGAAGTATTACAGAGTCAGCCCTAATAGCAGCTGTCAGCTAAGATTAGCGCAAGTAGAAATTTCTGTTTCTTCTGCACATCTGTTGTAGCTTTTTTTTTTTTTTTTAAATCTGTGGATAGTGGGCTATAGCATGGTGTACAGATTTTTTTCCCTATATTTAACGTATTTTCTGTATTTCCTTTTCATTACTTTGCCTCATTTCCTGAAAGTTTTTCTATTAATGCATACTAATTGGCTTGGCTCCAAGCAGGCACAAAGAGTAATAGTATGAAGCCTT
Source organism: Rhinopithecus bieti (assembly GCF_001698545.2). Taxonomy (NCBI): domain Eukaryota; kingdom Metazoa; phylum Chordata; class Mammalia; order Primates; family Cercopithecidae; genus Rhinopithecus; species Rhinopithecus bieti. The sequence continues at coordinate 1,421,845 of NW_016804554.1, read as the reverse complement.
GCTTAAATAAAGTTTATTGGGACTTAAATATCCTTGCCTTTATCATTTATATTTAAAATTTATTTTTTCTATATCATGCACTTCTGAGTTTTGGAGTGATTTATGATAGCTATTAATTGCAATATTAAGATAAGCTAATTTTGAGATGTAAGTTTGTGCTCTCTTTTGCTAAGACATCTGTGTTTTGGTCAGAAAATCATATCACCCTGTGTCATTTCCTTTATTAGTAGTTCAAAACAAACAAAAACCAAGAACAATGAGCAAGCTAGTTGGGTGACAAAAGATAAGATTTTTAGATTGCTAAATTTTGTCTTTGCCAAAGGGCTTTTAGTAAATGCTTTGAAGCACGCGCGCATGTGTGCACGCACACACACACACAAACACACTCAGTTCCTTATTTATATTTCTCACTATTGAGATAGAATGGAGTTTTATTTGGAATTTCTGCTAAAGGAGGTGACTCAGTATTATCACCATCAGTTTCCTCTTCATTTCCTACTGGGATAGCTCTCTCAGGGCCAGCTGCAGTCATCATTCCACCACATGTGAGCCGCCTTGGGTCATGTGTGGTCAATATAGAGGAGGAATCACTGTAATAGAGGTGATATTTTCAATGTTTCAGATACAAAAATGTGTGGAGACAGAGCTGGTAATGGGAAAATATTGATTTGTGAGTCAAAGCTCATCAGAACTGATAACAGCCACCTTTACACCCCACGAAGCTTTCACAGAGTTTGGCTTCTGGCCAACTCTAGCTCTGTCTGGAAGGCAATCACAAAGAATGGAAAATAGAGGGGTTTATACTCAGACTTTAAAAGTTCTCAAATTCCATTCCAGATGGCACCAGAGATTTGAAACTTGTTTCTACAACATCTGAGCCTCAGTCTCCTTATCATTAAATTTGGAGTAAAGCTATGTATTTTTACTTTTTCCGAGGACTAAAATGAGAAAATGAAAGCCTGTGAAATTTTCTGGGCCTCTCAGCAAATGTTTCTGGGCCTCTCAATAAATATGTCTATTTCCAGTTTGCTAGTAGTCTGACAACAATTTCCATTTTTAGAATGACAATAAAAATAGAAGGGTAGATATTGATAAAAATGTATCTTTCTTGGGTCAAGACATTTACATTAGGATTCTTCCTTTTAGAATTTGTGATACTTTACATAAGCAGTTTTCAAAGTGTGGCCCACAGATGGCCTACATCCGAACCACTGGGGGTGTTTGGTAATAAAGTCAAATCACCTGTCTCTATCCTGGACATACTGAATAAAGAGTCTCTCTGAGGAAGGCACCTGGGTGAATATGTATTTATCAACTTCCCCAGGAGAAGTGTTCTCTACACTAAAGTTTGAGAAGCGTTGCCTTACCTTATATACAGTGCTTAATACTTTATAAATGATAAATCACTTACACACTTATGCTGTCATTTGACTCTCACAGAAACTTTGTTAGATACAAAGAGCAGATACATTTCCTTTTTATAGATGGGGAATCTGAGACTCAGAGAAGTTTCTCCCCAAGGTGAAAAGACAGTAAGAAGCGGAACTATATTCAGGGTTTCCACCTCAGTTCTCTTTCTACCTCATCTCATCTGTTCTTTTTCTACATAAGAAGATGCTAGCTGCACATAGTTTGGGGCATGCAGGTGAGTCTATACAATACTTTATTCTATAGGCAATAGAGATAGAACAAAGATTTTCAAGTAGTACAATGATTTAATCAGATCTATGAGGCAGCCCAGGGGATGGCTTGGAGAGAGGACAACCAGAAGCCGGGGAGTGAACTGGGAGGCTGATGTCCTTTCTTCCACATCAGTAATGTTGACTAGGTTGCTCACGCCAAAAGTTTTCAAATAGCAGTCCAGAAGGCACCAGAAGTGAAATACTTTTCATGAACAATACATAGTTATGAAACCTCAGAAAATGGTTCTTTATGGTGCTTATTAAATTTTAATCACATTAACATGGCTGAATACTTTAACGGGTTGTGAACTCCTTGAAAATAGAACCATGTTTCATTCATCTTTGTATTCCCAGAATCTAATTTTGTGTTGGCTTTATAGTTTCATTAAACATGTTTGTTGTTTAATGAACTTTAGTGAATAATAAAAACATTTGTTTTATATTGACAAATGATAATTATTTTGAATATACATAGTTCATGTTTTACATGCTTAACATATACCATCACATAGCCTTAGGCATATTTACTCCTTTGACCATCACAACCACTTGCTCTATTATTAATAATCTCTATTCTGCACATGAGAAGCACAGAGTGGCTAGGTAACTCCTCTAAGGTCAGTCACTTTGCCAAGTTCTAATCCTAGTGGAATTTGAATTATGTAGCCTGCTTCCAAAGCCTTGCTATGCTACATTATGTACACAAATTTATCTGTACGTTTCATTCGCTTATCACTGCAATATTATTTCACATTTGTACAAAGTTTAATAGGTATACCATATGCCATGGTAAATAACAACCCTAAAATATCAATGGATTGGCCCAATAAAAGTTTATTTCATAATTAAAGTTTGATGTGGCTCAAATGACTTTGCTGTGTGGCTCTCATCCAAGGCATGACTCTAAAACCTGGGCTTCTTTCAGCTTTTCCTATTCCAGATGGAAGAGGTGTCCTCCAGGGTTGAGCAGGCAGGAGAAAAGAAATGATGGAGGCACAGCAGCTCTTAATTGCCTTGGTCCATAAGGTCACATGTCACATCTGCTCACATTTCATTGGGTAGCACTATTCATATGGCTCAATTTAGCTACAAAGAAGGCTTGGAAATGTAGAGGAGCATAGAGATCTTTGATGATTTCTGCCACAATAAAAAGGATAATAATATATAAAAATAAAACACTGAGAGTAACATATTTGCTTTCAGGCCCTGGCTCTATACTTAGTTCAACAAACTTGATAATGTAATTTACCTGTTTTGAGTCAGTTTCATCATGTTTAAAATGGGTATAGTGAGTGAAATACAACTCATAGGTTGTTGTATTAAGTGATATGGTAGAAGTCATGATTATAACACAGTAGTGAGTACACAATAAGTGCCCAATATAGTACAGCTATCGTGTTAGTCAGGGTTCTTGAGATAAACAGAACTAATAGGATCTATCTATCTATCTATGGAATTGGCTTACACAGTTATGGAAGCTAGAAAGTCCAAAATCTGTAGTTTTGAGTCTGAAGGCCAGAAGCTGCTATAGAATCAGGAAGAGATGATATTTTAGTTTAAGGGCAACCAGGTAGGAGGATTTTCCTGTGGGAGGGCCAGCCTTTTATTCTGTTCAGGCCTTCATCTGACTGAATGAGGCCTACCTACATTTTGGAGGCCAATCTGCTTTAATCAGTCTACTAATTTAAATGTTAATCTCGTCCCATGGTCTCAGAAACACCCAGAGTAATGTCTGACCAAATATCTGAGTACCTCATGGCCAGTCAAGGTGGCACATAAAATTAACCAACATAATAATTTTCATTATCATCACCATCATTAGATATAGTCAATAGAAAGAGTTTTCTCGATGAAGTTTGTTTTTTCCTCAATGAATAACTGGATGCCTGTGAATGCAGATAAGATTGTGGTGCCTAGAGTGGGCAGGTAAAGTTGGTAGCCCTTTTACTGTACTACCACTTAACAGTCAAGCAGCCACCCATGAGAAGTGAACACAGTTAGATAATTTTAAAAGATGTTACATGGAAGACTAGAAACCAATAGTCTCATTGATATGGTTTTTCTCCTTTTTGCTACACTTTCTACAGTAATCATTTTGGTGTTATGTTTATTCAAATACTGTTTGTAACGTTTAGTTCAGTTTTAGCTAGACACAATCATATTAAAGCTAATCACATCTATAATTCTTAATTTTGCATTTCGTGAAGTCTTTACTGAAACAGTCTCCAATCAGCAAGGCAAGAAGGAAGAAAAGCTGCCCAAATAATTCAGGTTGTTTAAATAAAACAATCAGCTGATTAACTTAATGTCCTACCTTCAGCTGGTTGTCATCATGGAGACGCAGATGAAGAGACATTCCAGAGCCATGTTCATCCCTGAATCACATTGGACAGACACAGATGCCTGGAATGATATTGTATTCTTGCTGCCCAGAAGTCTAGCAGACATAGGCTTGGTCGAAATGGTGGAGAAAATAAACTCCAAACACATGGTTCTTTCCAGAAAAATGCCTTAAATTTTTGGAAAATCCACCAGGGAAACTTTCTTTGGGAGAGTTCATGAGGCCAGCTGTGCACACTCAAGCTAGTCAATCTGTTGGACTTAAATATTGGTCAGTTAATAATTATTACTAACCTGTTGTTTGAACTCACAGAATGTCTTCCCAACGAGTCACAGAGGCCAGATAAGCAGTGAGGAAGGATTAATTCCTACAAAGTCTTATTTCTTGGAGTATCTCCCAAAGTATATAGAATAATGACTCAAGATTGCTCAACTGATGTGGACCTCAAAGCGCACATCTAGGATGTTAAAAAAGAAGCATCTATAATGAACTAGGCCAAAAGAATCTTATTTTTATTTTTATTTTTTATTTATAAATATGTTAAGTTCTGGGTTACATGTGTGGAACGTGCGGTTTTGTTACATAGGTATACATGTGCCCTGGTGGTTTGCTGCATCCATCAACCTGTCACCTACATTAGGTATTTCTCCTAATGTTATCCCTCCCCTAACCCTCCATCCCCCCGACAGGCCCCGGTGTGTGATGTTCCCCTCCCTGTCTCCATGTGTTCTCATTGATCAACTCCCACTTATGAGTGAGAACATGTAGTGTTTGTTTTTCTGATCTTGTGAGAGTTTGCTGAGAATGATGGTTTCCAGCTTCATCCATGTCCCTGCAAAGGACATGAACTCATCCTTTTTTATGCCTCCAGTGTAACTGTGAAGTCAGGAAGAGATGCTCAGTAGCTCACCATTATAGAGTATTCCCATCATAATAATAGATATAAACAACCCTGAAAGCATAAATAATAGTAAAATGTAATCAAATCTTAAGGAAGTGATGAGTTTTACATAGTTTCACTATCTTTAACCTTGATTGATTGAAGTTTAAATAACTCAATTTTTATGGGTGTGTTTAATTGGCTTTTATGAGCCAAGCCAGCTCTAGTGTACCAGTAGATGTGGGGATAACTTTCACCACCTCTCATTTTCCCATAATTGCATTTCTTTGACTTTTGAAGGCTTTAAAATATCCAACAGTACTTTTATGACATTGTAAATGAGATTGTAAATTTTATCAGGAATCATCCACATTATTCTAATATTGGTAGCTCCAATAGCTCTTAGCACAATCATATAATATGTATATATATATACACACACACATATATATACACACACACACACACATATATATACTAGGCACTTAGCAAATCTTTATTGAATACAAATAAAGGTGCAGAGATATGTAAATTGAATTATACCTTAAACCTACCAATTAACAATTATTTTAGCAGGGGTTCAGTGACAGCTGAAAGCAATGCCTGTTGAGTGGAAATGGGGTGGGTGGGCAGGGGCAAAGTGTGGGATCCTCAAGGAAGAAAGCATTGACTTTCATCATAAGCTGTTGCTTAAGTGGTGATCATAATAGGAATATTCACACAGACTTAGGATTCAGTGGCCCAATTCTGGTTGCTGAACTCTCGTTCATTCATTTATTCAACAACATTTTATTGAGCACACACTGTGGTTTAGACTATTCTAGGTACCACGACAATAGTACCAAAAAACCCCAAGCCTGTGCTCTCACAGAGCTTACCTTCTATTGAGGAGAGACAATTAACAAACAAGTACATACGTAGTATGTTAGATAGCAAGAAGTGCGATGGAGAAATATAAAGCAGGAAAGGAGTTTAGGATGAGCCAGGGTAGTGGTGGGGACTTGCTAATTATATAGAATAGTCCAGGAAGACCTCTCTAATAATGGGACATTTGAGCAGAGGCCTGAAGGAAATGAGGGAAACAGCCATTTACATCATATCACTTCCATCGTGTATTTCCTATGCTTGGAAGACTCTTGCCCCATATATTTCCTGTACTTACAGGAGATAAGTACAGGAGTCTGAAGGTGGGAGCACAGTTGATGTATTTGAAGACAAGTGTGGAGTCTACTATGTCTATAGTGGAGTCAGCAGAGAGGGAGTGGTAGGACATGGAGTCAGAGAGTAAGCAATGAGGGAAGACAAAGAGGGCAGATGTGTAAGCTGATCTGTGAGTCACCTTGCTATCAATCCAGTCTGGGTCTCAGGCCTCTTCTAGGCTACTCCTCAGGGTCCTTGTAGATTCCAGGATCCTGCCTTCTTATTTATCTTCACAACTCTCCTGCACACTAGATTTGGCTGAATCCTCACATCTGGACTTCTGCCTTTGCACTCATATGGTCACACTCAGGTCTTGACAATCTTGGTCCAATGCCTGTCAGGAGCATCTGCCACATTAGCATGTTGAATGTCTCCCTTCATGACTCTGCAAAGACTTTGCTTCCAGAAATGCCCATTCTCACTCATAATATGTCATATATCTTGTTCTGCTTTATCTATTCACATGGTTGCTAACATGTCAAAATAAAACATTTGAAAAATATAAGTGATTCAAATGAAAGGAAACTTTAATTGGTTCACAGAGCAACACAAATTTCAGGTATGTTTGGTCCAGGACTCAAATGATAACATAATCTGCTAATTTTCTAATTCCTGGCTTACCATAAAATTGGCTTTGGTTTCAGGCTTCACATGGTGGCAAGGCGGCAGCTCCAGACCTGTCTTTTCAGGTCAAATCTAACAGAAAAACAGCATTTCTGTCTCTCTCTATTGTCTCAGAAAAAGTATCATTATCTCTTTTCATCCTGATTACCCATCTCTGAACCAATCACTATGGCTAAGATAATGTGAAGCCCTGATTATCTAGGCCTGAGTCACAGTCACCCCATGGAGGGGTGGGTCATCAAACCCTTCCAAAGCATATGGACTGAAAGTGAGGGAGCAAGGTGTTTCCCAGAGGAATACTGGGGTATAATAGCCAGAAGAATGAATTCATTTGTGTGGTAAAACAACTACACCTACACCTACACCTACACCTACACCTACACCTACTGCATGTTCTTCTAGTGTGCTCACTGCCCCGATTCATCTAGAAGTAGGTTCTGTACTTAGGGCTATGACCTAAATTCCCAACTGGCTTTAATTACATTTATCCACTATGAGCTCCACATATTAGGGCAGTCAGTGGCTCACACATGGTAGTGTGGACTAGCACCATCAATATTACCTGGGAACTCATTAGAAATACTAATTCTTGGGCCCCACTCCAGATCTACTGAATAAGAAATTCTGGAGGTGGGACCAGCGATTTGTGAACAAGCCCTCCAGGTTTTGCTGATTCATGCTAAAGTTTGAGCACTTCAGCTTGGATCTATGTCTCTAGGTTCCTCTTTGTTATACTCTATTTTAGGGCTCTTCTGGACAAATGACAGGGCTAAGGCTAGACCGGCACTCCATCCGCTGGGCAAACAGGACTGGTACATGTATACACATGAGTCCTGTTTCCTTCCTGCCTATTCCATACTGTCCCCAGGTCTGAATTTTTGCTCATTTCCCAAGACCACTGCACCCAGTGGTAACAATTTTTGTCAAAGGGATGATGCCCAGTAGCTCAATTGATTCTGAAGGTAACTCTGTGATCTTATACTAGATTTGCAACATTTTAATCTCTTTAATGTTTTTCCATATATATACATGGAAATATACATACATTCTTAATATACATATTTATTCTTTTTATACATATACTTAACGTTTTAGGGTTTACTATATGACCCAATTCAGGCTGCCGTATCTAAAATACCATAGACTGCATGGTTTAAACAATAAATGTTTATTTCTCATGATTTCTGGAGGCTGGGGGTTCAAATATCAAGATGCTGGTGACAGCCCACTTCCCGGTTCATAGATGGTCATCATCTTGCTGTGTCCTCACCTGACAGAAGGGGCCAGGGAGCTCTCCAGGGGTCTCTTTAATAAAGCCTCTAATTCCATCTGAAGGGATTATGATCTAATCACCTCCCCAAAGCTCAGCCTCCTACTATGATCACACTGGTTGTTACTCTCTCAACATATACATTTGCTGGGGAGTAAGGGAGACAAAAATATTCAGTCCATAACACTCTATATGTTTTAATTTATCAGAATCAGCTTTAGATTTATACTAGTTTAATTCCAATGACATATAGAAACATTAGTCCTATACAGCTCTATCCCCTTTCCCCCCTTTTGGTGGTACTATTGTTATATATATTATATCTAGTTATGTTAAACACTCAAAATATATTGTTATAATTATTACTTTATAATCTGTAGTAATTTCCGAAGACCAGTACAACTTTGTTTCAACCCACTCCTTTCTGCTGTTGACAAATAAAGTATTTATTTATTTTATTTTATTTTTTGAGGCAGAGCCTGGCTCTGTCACCCAGGCTGGAATGCAGTGGTGCGATCTCGGCTCACTGCAACCTCTGCCTCCTGGGTTCAAGTGATTCTCTTGTCTCAGTCTCCTGAGTAGCTGGGATTACAGGTGCCTGCCACCATGCCCGACTAATTTTTCTATTTTTAGTAGAGTCAAGGTTTTGGCATGTTGACCAGGCTGGTCTTCAACTCCTGACCTCAGGTGATGCAACCGCCTCGACCTCCCAAAGTGCTGGGATTACAGTCATGAGCCACCATGCCCGGCCGATAAATGTACATAGGTTTTATTTCTATGTTATAGAACATAATATAGCATTATATTATTATCAGGTCCAGGGCCATGACTACACCAAATGTCACACTCAGGGTCAGGTTCAGACCCACGCTGAGGTTCGAGGGGAGTGGGTGGATGGGTGATAGCTGAAAGAACACTCGGGCCGGGGGAGCATAGGCAGGTGAAGTGTAGTTTTATTCAGCAGCTCTCTCATTAGCAGCTCTCTCACACTAGCTCTCCCACATCGTCTGCCTTTATCTTGGCTGTCCGCTCTGACTCTGCGTCTCCTCTCAGCAACCACCTCATTGGTTCCAGCTGCTCCCACACACAGCTGCATGACCAGCCTGAGCAAGGCCCGCTCTTCCTTGCCTTCAGCGTCAGCATTTAACTCTTTCTCTGAGCATGAGCCTTGTTGAGCTGTGCTGTGCCATGGCTCTCCTCTGTCCATCTGCAAGATGGACAGCTCTGGTACTCTCTCTTTCTCTGGGCATGAGTGCAAGAACCATGTTGAGCCATGCCCAAGAGCTGAGCTGAGCCATGACCCCATGCACAGTGTCAGCAAGGCAGTTACACCTTTTACAGATAATAGTGGCTCAGAGCCAAGTATGAACTTACACAAACAGGTTATATAACAAGTGGTGTGTGTGCCTGCACCCTAAACTCACTGAATCACTCTGGCCTGGATGTCCATCTTGGCCTATTCCTTGACCAAAGCACATCCATGTACCTTACAATTATATGTGCATTATTGTATACAATGCTTTTTAAAATCAGTTATTATACATAAGGAGAAAGATATGCACTTACACTGTTTTTCATAATTGTGTAACTACCTTTACTAGTTCGCTTTTTGTGTATGGATTTTAATTACTGCCTGAGGTTACATGCTTTCAGTCTAAAGAGCTTCCTTTAATATTTCTTATAAAGGGGGTATGTTAGCAACAAATTCTCAGTTTTGGTTTGTCTGGGAAAGTATATGATACGGTTAGGTTTTGTGTTCCCACCCAAATCTCATTGAATTGTAATCCCTATAATTACCCTCGATCAAGGAAGAGACCAGGTGGAGGTGATTGAATCAAGTGGTGGTTTTCCCCAGGTTGTTCTCATGATAGTGAATGAGTTCTCACGAGTTCTGATAGTTTTACGAGGGGCCTCTTCCCCCTTCCTTGGAAGTTTTTCCTGCTGCCTGGTTGAAGGTGCCTCCTTCTCCTTTGCCTTCTGCCATGACTGTAAGTTTCCTGAGACCTCCCCAGTCATGCTGAACTGTGAGTCAATTAAACATCTTTCCTTTATAAAGTATCCAGTCTCAGGCAGTTCTTTACAGCAATATATAAACAGACTAATACAGTATTTCACCTTCAGTTTTAAAAAATAGTTTTGCTGGCCACAGGGTTTTTGGTTGAAAGTTTCCCTTCTTTGAGCACTTTGAATATGTTGTCCCAGTACCTCCTTTCCTCCATTGTTTCTTCTGAGAAATCACTGTTAATTTTACTGGGGTCTCTTGTAAAGAGCAGTCATTTTTCTCTTGTCGCTTTCACGATTTTCTCCTTGTCTGACTTTCAGCACTTTTACTATCATGTGTCTGTTTGTAAATATCTTTGCTTGTATTCTTCTTAGAGGTCATTGAGCTTCCTGATGTGCAGGTTTTTGTTTTCAATAAATTTGGGAAGTTTGTAGCTATTTTCTGGAATATTTTTTCTGCTCCCTTTTCTCTCCCCTGTCCTTCTGGCAATCCCACTTATGCATGTATTAGTTCTCTTGATGGTGTCCTACATTTCTCAGAGTCTTTGTTCATTTTTCTTCATTCCTTTTCTCTCTGTTCTTTGATTTGCATATTTATCTGTCTTCAAGTTCACCAATCTTTCTTCTGCCAGGTCACATATATTTTTGAGCCCTTCTAGTAATTTTTTATTTCAGTTATTGTGTTTTTCAATTCCAGAATTCTCATGTGTGTTTTTGAAATAATTTCTGTCTCTTTATTGATAGTCTCTCTGATGTAAATTTTCTTTACTTTCTTCATGATGCCTTCCTTTAGTTCTGTGAACACATTTATATGTTTATAATGGCTATTTTGGAGTCTTTGTTAAGTCAACCTCTATTGCCTGCTATTTTTTGTGTATGGGTTATACTTGTCTCTTTGCATGTTTTATAATTTTTTTGAAAACTGGGCATTTTAGATAATATACCAACTCTGGGTTATTGCCTGCCACCCTGAAGTTTGTTCTTGTTACTTCTTGTTTAAAATTATTACTATTTTTTTGCCACTGGCCGATTCTTTTAGGAAAGTGTATTTTCTACCTATAGTGTTAAGCCTCTGATGTTGTGCCCCAAGGAGGTGTAGTTTTGGGTCTGCCTACAGTCACCCTGAGATAACAGTAGTATTAGTCGGGCTCTCTGGAAAGTCTCTGGACTCATTGAGCACTTAAACTACACTGCCTGCTGGTTTCTCTGTTGTTATTCAACAATACTCTGGAATTTAAATCGCTCCACAAACTAATCCAATCAAACTGTGGCTCTTTTGATGGAATATTTTCTGAAGTCCATGCCTGATATTTATTCTGACCCCAGGAGAGCTCCTCTCTGCTATCCCATTCCCCTGGTTCCCTCCTGTAAACTAGCTGACCTACAGTCTAGGCTTATCTTTATTAGGTCCACAAATCTCCAAACTGCCTTTCACTATAACCTTCACTGTTCTTGAGAGAGCACTTAAACTTGAACTTCTCCATGCTCTATTGCAAATGAAATTAATTTCTTTGGGGAAGCTATTCAAAACTATCTGCTTTAAAGCCTGCTTCTCCCCTCAAACAAAATCTCTAAATCAACGCTGTAAAGCTGGGGGTGGGAAAAATAGCAAGCTTTTCGTTGTGTGACAACCCTACTCCAGGAGCTTAGTACTCAGTAAAGGGGAGAGAGAGACAGATCTGAGGTCCTCTAAGCTTGCCTCTTCTGAAGTAGAGCCACTGCCTCAAAAGCCAGGGGATGGCAATCAGGGTCCCGGTATTGTTAGTCTGTTGCACTCATTCCACATGTGGGGACTTTGCAGAAAGGGGCCTCATTGCTCAGCTGCTCTCACCTGGGACTTAGCCGTGGCAACAGGTAGCTGGGCTAGGATGAGAAATGCTGAAATCTTGCTCTTCCTGGGAGGAAAACCCTCTGACTAGCTAGGAGCAGGGGTGGTGGCAGAGGGAACTCTGGGTTTGTGGCTGTAGCAGCCTGGAATGGAGTGTCTGCCTCACTGAACTGGGAGCAGGGAGAGAGGGAATGGTCTTGGTTTATATTCCACAGATTCTAACTTTTTACAGGTTTTCTTGAAAAAAAAAAACAAAACAAAAAAACCAGTATTTCATTTGCTGTTTGTGCCTAGGAAAACATTCTAAGACTTTAAGTGGTTGTTTTTCTAAAAAATTTCTCCACTATTACTAGGGAGCAGACCAGCAGAGCTTCTCATTCTGCCATGCCAGAAGTCTATGTCCTCTACAATAGATTTTAATCAGTGCTAGTTGTTGTCTAAATCATGCCTAAAATTACCTAAAATTAATTGTGCTCTTTGGACACCATGGGATCTGACTGCACACATCTGGAACAATACCTCTAGTCCCAGATCCAGATGCTTGGTCTCATGCCACATGCGACATGACCTGACCTCCCAAAAAGTTCCGTATTGCTATGAATGTTTTCCCATGTCATGAGCCCTTGGCAGGAACTGTGGTTTTAATTTTAATTACTGCCTGTAGGGATGATGCCAGTAGGGAAGAGAGAGGGATAAGACTAGACTGCCTTTTACCGTTTTGTCCAACATCAACTTAGTCCTTGTCACTTGAAGTCACCATGGATGCTACTTCTCAAATGCATGTTGACCTCTTTTTACAGGGTATGCATGTTTCTTCTCATTTTTTGGTAGTTGTGCAGAATTTTCTGTTCCTTGATAAATTTTTTAAACATCTATTATTCAAGGACACCAGCCTAGGATCACAACTCCCCTGAAAGGATAAATATTTGCTTCAAAGCCTGGGTGTTCTCAGGTGCAGCACAGGTGCAGCCTGTAGGTCATGGATATCTCAGAGGTACAGCCCTTGGAATGCCTGGGGCATGGCTTAACTGAATGGCCATTTGTTCATGCAGTTGGAAACAGGGACTATTTATTTATTCAGACAACATAAATGGAATAACCATAGACTCCCAGATAGTCTGATAGAACTGAGGACATTGAGGAAACATTCACAGTCTCTTCAGAGAGTTTATAGTCTTAAGGGGAAGCAGAAAAGTAAGCAGCAGTTTTAATGTCATGTGACACTGTGACAGAAGTGGAGAAGCACAGGCTGTCTGCTTCAGATACCACCCCCTCATGCTGGTATCCAGAAAGCAATGCTGAGATTTCATAGTAGGGAATGGGAAGGTGGCAATGTGTAGATCCCTGTTTTGTTTTTTTTTGTTGTTGTTGTTTGTCGTCTTGAAAGCTGAGAAGTGAGAAGAGAGCTGAAAATGTACAAGAGTGTGCCCAGGCAACTGTTTTCTCTTTGCTTATCTAACAAAAGCAGAAAGAGGTTTTATCATCAGCAGTGGAAAGCAGAAGGGCTGGCAGTGTGACAGTGGCTGTGACTTGGGAGAGTCTCCAGTCCACTCAGCAGTGTCCAGTTCAGGAACTGACAGCACTGGCACAGGCTCCACTTGGCAGGATGGGGGTTAATTGTGGACTATGAAAGTTTTGCTGCTTGAAAATTTTGGGTGACAATACCTCTCAGGTGTGAATAGAGGATGAGTCTTTCTCTTGGAAGGACCCAAAGGAGCCTGTTAGGACTGGGCTGTCAAGGCTTACCAGTGGAAGACACCCACCTTGTGAGGCTGAAATGCCTGGATGTTATCTTACTAGAAAGAAGGAAACAGTGCATGCCTTTGGGAATGGATCTACAATTTACTGTTTACCCCATCAAGCATGATATTACATTGAATTTGAGCAGCTACAATGCTGAGTTGGTGAGCAGGAGGCCAACTCTGCGGGTTTACTTAGAAAGTGGGCAGAAATGACAGTAACCATAAAACAGATAACAGGCAAGCCCTCAGAAGTGGGCAGAGGCAGGCAAAATGAGCAATGGAAAGAGTGTGGCAGAACCACCCAAGGCAGAGAAGCAAGCTGGCTCCGGGGCATAGCCAGCTGTGGGTTGGTCTGGGCATTCAGGAAGTATTTTCAGGAAACACACTTAGGCAACTGGGGAGGTGATGGGCAGAGGGTGGGGATGTGGATGGAACTTCTGAGCTTTCTCTTCCAGCTTCTATCTGCTTTAGGGGGACATTCCAAGGTTAGGTCTGGCACATTTTGTAATACCACGCAGTGGATTCATTACAGTGGGTTAAAGGTTGATTGTGCACTATGAACAAATGGAGATGCCTGGGGTTTCCAGAGTTGATGGTCAGCTATCTGCAGGGTGCAGAAACAGGCCCTCATCATTATTTACCCTTGCTTTTGAAATATACTTCTGTTTTCCCTCCCTTTAGTTTGGTCCCATGAGCTCGCTGTTCCACACTGTTGCCAGAGCGGAAATTGATTAGGTCTCTCTCTTGCTCAGAGCTTTCAATCGTCCTCCCGTGTCTCTAGTATAAAGCTCCTTAGAAGAGGTCATAGAACCTTCCTTGACCTGGCCTCTACCTGGCTGCCTGGTTGCCATTACTGTGATGCACACACATTTTATGTTCCAGCAGTAGCAAACCACACACACACACACACACACACACAGCATTTTGCTTCATGATTTTATCTTTGCTTATATTTTTCCTTTTGCTTGAAATGCTCTTCCATTTATCACCCCCTTTTCTTTCCCAGGCATCACTTCCTTGAAGTATTTTTACCCATTTTCTTCTGCCTCTCAAGACCCTGTACTCATCTCTAATTGTGCACTCACCATATTGTGTTACATGCATACTTCTCTCCCTTCCTCACTTACCTGTGAGTTCCTCCAGACTATGTTATATTTATATTTGTATCAGGCAGAGCTAGGCATAATGCCTGGGACATAGTTGGTACTCTAAAATATTTGATTGTATAAATGAATGAAAAAAATGAATACTCTAAAATATTTGGTTGTATAAATGAATGAGATGGAGTTTCACTCTTATTGCCCAGGCTGGAGTGAAGCAGCACAATCTTGACTCACTGTAATCTCTACCTCCCAGGTTCAAGCGATTCTCCTGCCTCAGTCTCCTTAGTAGCTGGGATTATAGGTGCCCGCCACCATACCTGGGTAATTTTTGTATTTTTTTCTTTTAGTAGAGATGGGGTTTCACCATGTTGGCCAGGTTGGTCTCGAACTCCTGACTTCAGATGATCCATCTGCCTTGGCCTCCCAAAGTGCTGGGATTACAGGCATGAGCCACTGTGCTTGGCCCATAAAATGATCTTTAACTGCCTTCCGAATGACTAATACTAGATAGTATCTATTTGGTTTCCAACTACAGTCTGGAAGCAATAGGTGCCTTCATTTAACCATTGGACCTAGAAAGGTAGCAACCCATAGCCTGCCAGGCTACATGCACCTGAAAACCTCAGGAAATCTTGTCACTGTGCATTCTATTATGTGACTACAACTTGAGCTGAATAGGGAGAATGAATCCTAGCCAGCACTGAGCATCGTGCCAGGAACAGAACAGTGGGGCTGTTGCAGTCAGTAGAATGAAAGGTTACCATGGCGTTGTCAGGGAGTTTTCTTGAACTATGGCTGGACCATATTTCTCTTTCCACCTCAGCCACTGCTTCATGCTACTGAATGGAGAAGGCTTTGGCTTTCTGTATTCATGGAAGAATGCAGTATGCCTCTTATCTCCTAAACCTGTCCCTGAGGAAAGCTGCCTGCCCTTGGCGTTTCTCAGCAGAACAGTAAGTGTGATCTCAGTCTCTCCCAGTGGCTCAGTAAATGTCATTTGATATAGAGGGCCTCAGGTGACACAGTGACAGCTGAAAACACCTCGGGTCGTCTGTACTGTTGCACTCCTTATGCACAGCACATCCTAGTTGTCCCACTTAGAGTATCTCTCATTATGATTTCCTTTCCTTTCTCTAAACATAAGCTAGGTTGACCTCACTGAGTGGAAAGTCAAAGGTGTCAACTGAATAAGAAACTCTTTGCCTGTTCAGGTACCGTGTGGGATGTTAGGTTTTCACCCGAGGTGAGGATGGGGGCTGAGTAGGGCTGCAATAGAGGAGAGAGAATGCAATACACTTCGAAGATGGGAGTGACGTGCTGCTTAGATAGAAAGCACACCATTTCCTTTCCTGTTCGGAGTGAGATATTTTTTACCTTCATACAAATGAGGTTGTTGAAAACCATGATACTTGAAAATACGCACATAAACAAAACATTTGTTTTGAATGTAAACCTATGGAAATGAATACTCACAATCTGCAGTTAAAAGGACCATCGCTTGATCTTGGATGTTGCCTAGCTAGGCACATTCAGGGTGTTATTGCTGTCAATGGAAAGCCCAGAGTGCCAGCAGCCTCCACACTGTGATTTAGGGAAGGGAGTGACTGAGATTATTTTAGTCAGAGGAACTGGTTCTCTGCTTAGCCTCAATATTTCATAAAAAGCTCATTGCAGCAAAATTTTCATTTGGCAGCATCTGCGTTGCTATCATCTTGATATCTTCACATTAAGTAACAATGGCATTTCAAGGTTAAATGAAAGTCAAATTGGCATGATAAATATTCATTGTCAGCCTCTGTTAATCCTATGTATTTTCTGTAAAGATACAGGCAAAGCATGTAATCAGAAGTGTTTGTAGGAAAATAAAAAGTTAGAGAAATTCTGGGGTCACAGAGCAAATAAAACAGTTCAAATGTTAAGATATATATGGTATAGTGAGAAGATCACTAGAATGAATACTGTACTCAATTCTGGCATTGTCGGTTTCTGACAAATCATTTAAATGATATACCTCAATTTTCCCAACTGTAAAGTTAGAATGAATTACATAATTATCTTTTATTCTTATTCCTATTCTAAGTGATAGCTTTTCTAGATTCAATTAGAAAGAACTTCCAAAGTGTTGCAAAACACTGAAACATACTAGGGAAAAAAAGGTGTTTTTTTTTTTTGTTTTGTTTTTTTTTCCCCTGAGCACTTAAATAATAGAATAGGTATCCGTTTCTTAAACAAATGGAATGAAAATCACGAATAGACTTCTCAGGTTAGGAAAGAAGCCTGCAATATGAAGGGACTAGGTTAAAAGAAAATTGGCCTATTTACATTTCTACCGTAGAGTATTGGATGCTGTAGCAATAATGGACCCTTGCTGCAATTATTTTAGAGGTCATGAGATTACATAATGGCCTGTGTCACCTAGCGGCCAGAGACTGGGATGTCAAGTGTGTGTACCTTTATCAATAGCCAAGCTTAAAATGACTAAGAAACAGCTACTTCCGAGAAGACTTGGAAAGTAAGGTATTCTATTTGAGGATAATGTAAGCATTTGTTTCTGGAATTCTGCCCAGTAACCCAGAACACACAAAAAGGTCTTAGAGTAATTTGATCAGTGTTTCTGTAAAAGAACACCAAAGCCTCAGATTCTGTTACTGGCAAGACAGAAAATGCATTATAAGGGAAGACAACATGTTTCATTGGATGATGGCTTGGCCTGGAGAGGGCTTGGGAGAGTTAACTGACAGCAATTAGGAACAATGATTAATGCTAACCTAAACTTCTGGGAACCCTGCCTGAACATGCTTGTCAGGGTGTGTTGGTGTTTGCAACATTGCCTTTTGTTTTGCCTTTGGAGCCTGACGCAGTTTTGCTTGCAGTCCTTGCTACTGTCTATTGGCCCTGTTTTGAGCACTAACATGAAAAGATGAAAAGAAATTCTCAGAAACACCCTTTTTTCTCACCTGGTCATCTTAGACAGTATCCACAATTGCATTCCTAGAGGTATATTCATCTTCCTGGCATTATTGTTTTGGTGTATTCACAGAAGTCTGTGTCCATAATCCTTCTGTAAGTTCATCTGTTATTTAGCTTCTTGGATGAAATATTGGTAATCATTGTAAAAATGATGAGCCTATGTTGATATGTACATGGACCTTTCCCTGTTTGGCTGGGGGATGGGGGGTTAATGTGAGGGCTGGGGAGATTAAAAGCAGATTCTAGATCCCTCCAGTGAGCTCCTTGGTTAAATATTTTGTTTACATTGGTTATATTGGGCAATTTTAGTAGAGGATATTGTTTAAGAAATGGAGAGTAGTTTTCTGATTGGTGAGACCTATAGTCATTAGGCTGCATTTATCAGTAGGCTTACCTTGCAGTTCAAGGTTCATTGAGATAGATTAGCAGTGCTTCTCAATCCTGGTTTCTCAGGCTACACTGGGTTGGTTAAGTTGAGTAGGCAATGAGGAACTTGGGGAGGTAGTAGAAGACACCTTCTTGACTTCAGGTCCAAACCTTTTTCTTTGGCTGCCTGTGTTGCTGTCAAAAGTTATTTTGTAGTTCATGGGCTGGCAAACCATGACTTAAGAGCAAAAAAATCTGTCTTTGCTGCTTGTTTTTGTAAATAAAGTTTTATCAGAATGCAAACATGGTTAGTTATCTACATATTGTCTATGGATTCTTCTGCATGAAAACAGCAGAGTTGAATAGCTGCAAAAGCGAACCCTAAGACCTGCAAAACAAAATATTTACTATTTGGTCCTGTAAGGGAAAAAGTTTCCCAGTCCCTGCTGTAGTTCATTGCAGGTAATCTGTCGTTAAGATCTTCTCTTGGTCTTTGGTGTTCTGTAATGTTGCTCAAATGAATTTAGATATGAATTTCTTTTTATTTTTCCCGCTTGAGATTTGTTGTTCTTTCATCAATTATTAGCCATAAACTCTGAATATTGTCTCTCCCCATATCGTCTCTGCTCTTGAAACTCTGCCTAAATTTCTTAGAATCTCTCATTCTAGTCTCTATTTTTCTTAACTCTTTTTTGTCCCATAGGATCTCTGTGCTGCATCCTGGGTATCTCTACAGGTCTGTTTTCTGATTCAATTTCCTTACTGATTGTTAGTTTGTTGAGATTTTCTATTTCTTCATGATTCAATCTTGGTAGATTGTAAGTTTCTAGGGCTTTATTCATTTCTTCTAGGTTATCCAATTTGTGTACAATTGTTCATAGGAGTCTCTTAAGAATCTGTATTTCTAAGGTATCAGTTATCTTTTTTATTTCTGATTTTATTTGGGCCTTCCCTCTTTTTTTCCTTAGTCTAGCTAAAGTTTTGTCAATTTTGTTTTCCAAAAACCAGTGTTTAGTGTTGTTGGTCTTTTCTGTGGCTTTTCCAGTCTCGATTTCATTTATTTCATCTCTGATCTTTGTCATCCCTTTTTTTTTTCTTTTTGACAGCCTCCCTCTGTTGCCCAGGCTGGAGTGCAGTGGTGCGATCTCAGCTTACTTGCTGCAACCTCTGCCTCCCAGTTTCAAGCAATTATCCTGCCTCAAACTCCTGAGTAGCTGAGACTACAGGCGTCCACCACCATGCCCGGCTAATTTTTTTGTAGTTTTAGTAGAGATGGGGTTTCACTATGTTAGCCAGGATGGTCTCTATCTCCTGACCTTGTGATCTGCCCGCCTTGGCCTCCCAAAGTGCTGGGATTACAGGCATGAGCCACCATGCTCAGCCATTTTCTTCCTTTCTTCCAGATCTAGAAGTCTTATTTTGCTTTTTTTCAAATCTGCCTAGTCATCTTATTTGTATTTTCATATCTCCTCTTTTGCTTCTTTAAACATATCAAGCATATTTACTTTAAATTCTGTGCAACTGATTCTAGTATATGAGGCTATTGTAGGTTGGATTCTGCTGTTTTATCCTCATTGAATTACAAGGTACTGGTGTACTTTGTATTGTAATTACAAGGTACTGGTGAACTTTGTATTGTTTCTAGTGGTGAACTCAGGCTCCTTGGGTATTTTCTGTGGAAATTCTTTGAGCATTTTTATGCAGTATTCAGGCTGCATAGTGAACCATACAGCTAGAGAGTTGTCATAAATCATGTTTGCCATACCATTTATACCAGAGATCCTTCAGTGTTGGAGGTTATTGAAAATTTGCCTGGACTATTAATATAACTAATGCTTTGATGTTAAATTGTGTATAACTTTCTGGAATCTCTTCTTGCTTTTTACTTCTTGCTTATTGAAGGAGGGAAAGTGAATCTTACAGTCTCCCTGGGATCCGTAGAGACATGATGAAAGCCAAGAATCATTTCATATCTAGAAATCTTAATTTGGTTGTTTTTCAAATATACCTTGCCACAATTGTCCTACTTCCAACATTCCTCAAAATTGGATGTAAAATCTGCATCACCTTACCCCTTAAAGCTATTCTAGATGATTATTCTTGCCCCTTCATGCAAATTCTTCCTGTCTTGAGGCAGATGACATTTGGTATACCTTCTTCTCTGTTACCTTGTCCCTGAAATCTACCCTTGGAATAATCATTCCCATGCGGTCTCTGAAGGCTCTGGGTCTGCCATGGTCTTTTTTTCTACTTTTAGTTCTGACCTCATCTTGGGTGACTTCAAAATCTCAGATTTCTGGCTTTTTCATCTTCAAAATAACCTTGTCAACCATTGTATAGTTCCATAGTCACAAAAACCTTCTCCATCTTGAAAATCAAACAACTAGATTTTCTTCTTTTTGACCACAACTTCCTGTCCCTTTAGGTTACTTACTAAGCTGTTGCTGATATATACCAATCCTTTGACCTCACTGAGACCTCCATTCTCTTTACCCTCTATTTTCAATGTTTCAAACATTTCTCATACTTTTTATTCTCTTCTTATCCTTCTCATGTTTTATAATTCAAGACTTCAAACACTGCTGTACTAATACCCTAAGCTGACTTGCCACATTCTCTTTCTACTATTCTAACTTGGCAAAACCTCAGTCCTCGACAAAACAAAATGCCTATTTTTTTCTACTTCCACATCTGTGCTGATGAGAGAGTTCCTGAAGAAATGTCATGATTTCCACTTTGCTAATGGTTGACTAGATTATTGGGACACATTCCTCCTGCTGAAAATGAAATAAATGCTGAATATAATATAAAAAATATCTCTTTTAAAACATTGAGGAATTAAAAATATATTAAGGATTACCAAACCAAAATTTAAGGGAAAAATAACTCAAAAAAGTAAGCTGAGCACTGAAAACATGTGGCCCAGAGGCATTTTATAACATGGTAAAAATTACACTTTGGTTTTGGTAGCTTTATTGGGTAAGGGATCATAATTTAAGGTCCAGAGCCATCTCAAGTGGAAAAATTTAATAGACTAAGCCTATTCCATATATATATATACACACACACATACATATATACACACACACACATACACATACATATGTGCTTTATATCAATAATGAAGCTAGTCATGGGCTAGTTCTACTTCTAAGGGAGTGCAACTTAATCTATTCTGATTGTTAAAACAATATTCTTGGGAGCAGAATTTACAAAATGCTTAGAAATAGTTGCATTAATTATTCTACATCATAAGCCCATTAAGTGAGTTATTAACTCCCTTGCTTCATCCCTTTGTCATACTTACCTGGTAAAACCCCCATTAACTTCAACCCAACTCCCTGCCTACTACTATGCACAGGTTGAATGTGGTTTGAGAAGAACACACACCCAGGCTGAGTAGCCACACTTCCATCACTGCCAAGAGAACCGTACACAATTCTTAAAATATATCTATCTATATCTATATCTATATAGATATAGAAATAGATATAAATAACTTCTGGGATACATGTGCAGAACATGCAGGTTTGTTACATAGGTATATGTGTGCCATGGTGGTTTGCTGTACCCATCAACTCATCATCTACATTGGGTATTTCTCCTAATGCTCTCCCTCTCCTTGCCCCCCAAACCCCAACAGGCCCCAGTGTGTGATGTTCCCCTCCCTCTGTCTGTGCGTTCTCATTATTCAACTCCCACTTATGAGTGACAACATGCAGTGTTTTGTTTTCTGTTCCCGTGTTAGTTTGCTGAGAATGATGGTTTCCAGCTTCATCCATGTCCCTGCAAAGGACATGAGCTCATTATTTTTTTATGGCTACTTAGTATTCCATGGTGTATATGTGCCACATTTTCTATCATTGATGGGCATTTGGGTTGGTTCTAAGTTTTTGCTATTGTGAATAGCGCTGCAATAAAGATATGTGTGCATATGTCTTTATAGTAACATAATTTATAATCCTTTGGGTATATACCCAGTAATAAGATTGCTGAGTCAAAGGTGTTTCTGGCTCTAGATCCTTGAGGAATAGCCACACTGTCTTTCACAACGGTTGATCTAATTTACACTCCCACTAACAGTGTAAATGCGTTTCCTATTTATCCACATCCTCTCCAGCATCTGTACTGTTTCCGACGGAGAGCGCCATTCTAACTGGGCTGATGATGGTATCTCATTGTAGTTTTGACTTATGCATTCTCTAAATGACCAGTGATGAGAGCTTTTTTTCATGTTTGTTGGCCGCCATAAGTCGGCTTTTTGAAACTGTCGTATTCATGTCCTTCACCTGCTTGGTGATGGTTTTTTTTTTTTTCTTTTGGGTTTTGTAAATTGTTTAATGCCTTGTAGAGTCTGGATATGTAGCCCGTGTGGGCCGAGAGGACAGAGGCAAAAATGTTCTGCCATTCGGTGAGGGTGCCGGTCGATGCTAGATGATAGGTTCGGTTTGGTGTGCAGGAAGTTTGTTTTTTTTGATTACTTGAGTAGTCCATTTTCAATTTTGACTTTTGTGTGCAATTGCTTTTGTGTTTTAGTCATGAAGTATTTGCCCATACTTACGTCCTGTATGGCACTGCCTAAGTTTTCTTCTAGGGTTTTTATGGTTTTAGGTCTTACATTTAAATAGTTAATCTATCTTGAGCTAACTTTTGTATAAGGTGTAAGGAAGGGTTCCAGTGTCGGTTTTCTGCATGTGGCTAGCCAGTTTTCCCAGCATCATTTATTAAATAGGGAATCCTTTCCCCATTGCTTGTTTTTGTCAGGTTTGTCAAAGATCAGATGGTTGTAGGTGTGTGGTGTTATTTCTAAGGCCTCTGTATATATCTCTGTTTTGGTATCAGTACCAGTACCACACTGTTTTGGTTACAGTAGCCTTGTAGTATACAGTCTGAAGTCAGGTAGCGTGATGCCTCCAGCTTTGTTCTTTTTGCTTAGGATTGTCTTGGCTATATAGGCTCTTTTTTTGTTCCATCTGAAATTTAAAGTAGTTTTTTTCAAATTCTGTGAAGAAAGTCAATGGTAACTTGATGGGAATAGCATTGGATCTATAAATCACTTTTGGCAGTATGGCCATTTTAATGGTATTGATTCTTCCTATTCATGAGTGTGAAAGGTTTTTCCATTTGTCTGTGTCCTCTCTTATTTCCTTGACCAGTGGTTTGTAGTTCTCCTTGAAGAGGTCCTTCATATCCCCTGTAAGTTGTATTCCTAGTTATTTTATTCTCTTTGTAGCAATTGTGAATGGGAGTTCACTCATGATTTGGCTGTTTTTGTTGTATAGGAATGCTTGTGATTTTTGCACATTGACTTTTGTATCCTGAGACTTTGCTGAAGTTACTTATCAGCTTAAGGATATTTTGGGCTGAGATTATGGGGTTTTCTAAATATACAATTATGTCATCTGCAAACAGACAATTTGACTTCCTTGTTTCCAATTTGAATACCCTTTATTTATTTCTTTTGCCTGATTGCCCTGGCCAGAACTTCTAATACTACGTTGAATAGGAGTGGTGAAAAAGGACATCCTTGTCTTGTTGCAGTTTTCAAAGGGAATGATTCCAGCTTTTGCCCATTCAGTATGATATTGGCTGTGGGTTTGTCATAAATAGCTCTCATTATTTTGAGAGATGTTCCATCAATACCGAGTTTATTGAGTGTTTTTAGCATGAAAGGGTGTTGAATTTTATCAAAGACCTTTTCTGCATCTATTGAGATAATCATGTGGTTTTTGTCTTTGGTTCTGTTTATGTGATGGATTACGTTTATTGATTTGTGTATGTTAAACCAGCCTTGCATGGCAAGGATGAAGCAAATTTGATCACGGTGGATAAGTTTTTGATGTGCTGCTGGATTTGGTTTGCCAGTATTTTATTGAGAATTTTTAGATTCATGTTCATCAATTGGCCTGAAATTTTCCTTTTCTTCTTTTTTTTTTTTTGTTTTTTTGGTTGTTGTTGTTGTTGTCTTTGCCAGGTTTTGGTATCTGGATAATGCTGGCCTCATAAAATGAGTTAGGGAGGATTCCCTCTCTTTCCATAGTTTGAAATAGTTTCAGAAGGAAGGGTACCAGCTCCTCTTTGTACCTCTGGTAGAAGTTGGCTGTGAATCAGTCTGGTCCTGGGCTTTTTGGGTTGGTAGGCTAGCTATTAATTATTGCCTCAATTTCAGAAGTTGATGTTGGTCTATTCATGGATTCGACTTCTTCCTGGTTTGGTCTTGAGAGGTTGTAAGTGTCCAGGAATTTATCCATTTCTTCTAGATTTTCTAGTTTATTTGCATAGAGGTGTTAATAGTATTCTGTGATGGTAGTTTGTATTTCTGTGGGATCTGTGGTGATATCCCCTTTATTTTATTTATTTATAT